>NC_056726.1:958790726-959090726 GCF_019279795.1 Protopterus annectens
CAGCAGTACACTCATTTTCAACTTGCATTCCCATAGACTGTACACACACACTTTCAAGAGTCAAAGGGATGCAGATTCCAAGCCTTGAGTGACTGTATCTACCCATGCTAATGTTTTAGTAATGAGTTACTCTGTTTGTCAGGCATACAGACACCACCCTCACCTGGTTGGTTAGGAACAGAGTGATAGGTAGCTGTCTTTCCGGAACTAGGATCTGGGATGTTAATTAGATTCTCCATCCTGTTAAATACATTTGTGACCTGATATAGTGGTCCATACATGGTAGAGTAACATGCAGACAGATATAACAGAGTTGGCTTTGCATTTGTCGAAGTCAGAAAAGATACTGACCTTGAGTAATATTTTGCCCTCACCCAGAATGATGCAAAGTTTCAAAGATAACTTAATTGGCAGTAATAATTTGCTGTCTAGGGGGTGAAATTTTAGGGGGATCCAGTATGTGCAGATGTCTGACAAGCCTGCCTGCTTTGCTAAAAATAGGTGGGACTTTTCTTAAAATACTTTTGCATTGTGGTTAAAGCCTTTGCTGCCACCACAGTACCCTTTTTACGCAAAGTCCATTTGCTGGACCGTCCAACCAAGTAAATTCTAATTCATAACACCTTAATGTGACTCTAGTCAATTTCAGAGGTATTGGCAAGAAAAAGCCTGAATTTGAGGCCTTCCTACAACTTTCAACACATTCCTATATGCGTATTTACAGAGAAGTGGTTTTAAAGCAGTGAAATGATTCCCTCTATTCCTGTGTTTCCTTCAGACTTACTGGCAGTTCTGGAGGAGCTTCTGTATTTACAAGGGTAACACCTAATTCCTGATTCCCCAGGACACCATGTTTGAACTCTTAGTTGTCCAAGTCACCCAAAAGAAGATTAATTTTCACTTCATAACTAACTGTAAAATATCATCTGCATTTCCTTTTTTACACAATAACTGTTTTGGGACTTTAACTGAAATCTCCATTAAATCCAACACCACTCCATTGAGGAGTTTCAACTTTCCATCAATAAACTGTCTGACCTACACTGCTAATGGTTAGCATGCCCATTGCTTCCTTCTCTTTGTAAATACTAATTTGTTTGTGCATATAATTGACTGTCTTATTGGTACCCAATCCTTAGATCTAGAACCCAACCCAAGACCTTTGATCTTGTCCTCACAAATATGGCCACTTTTTGTACACCTCTGTATTTATCATTTTTCTTTATTAAACCAGACCATAAATCAGTGACCTTTTCCTTTTAAACTGGTAGTACACTCCCTAAAATATCTCTGTGTATAAGGATTCTCAGAAGCAAATGTTCACTTTCTTGATGAACTAAATATATTCCATAAGTTCATAGGTGTGTACTAGGCTAATGGTCCTGGAGCCTTTACAAGCCTAGCCCAAAGAAGTGCCTTGGCATCGTGCCGCCTGATGTTAGTTCCCAGTGCCTGTATCAAGTAGAGCCACTGGAGTGATTCCCGGGGTGAACTTTCTATTTCTCATTTACTCATCAAGATTTCTCTTGAAGAGGGCCAGTGAGGTGCTCTGCTTGACACGTATGGGAAGTCTATTCCAGAGCATGGGCAGTCTCTGGGTTATGAACCTGTCCCTCCAGCATGTTCTGTTGATTGTGGCAATGAGGTTGAGGTCTCTGGAGTGTGTAGTGTGGAAGGATTGGGATTTCTTTAGATGCAGCATTTCTAACAGAGCTGGGTCAGACATGGCTTTGTAAGTCAAGCAGAGATTGCCTCTTAGTAGACAATATGAGACGGAGATTAGCTGAAGTATTTTGAGTCTGTCCGTGTAGGACATGTGTTTAAGGCCTAGGATCCTCTTTGTGAGGTACTTTTGTGGCCTTTCCAGCTGTTGCGTGTGTCTAGTAAGGTACATGCGAAATGGGGCATTATACTCCATGATTGGCCTAATGAGGGAAGAGTAGTGAGAGAAGATGACCTCTCCCTGGATGCAAAACCCTTGGTATAGAGATGTGCCACATAGAAGGACTTTCTGACCACAGTGGCAATGTGGTGGTCAAAGGAGAGGTTGCTGTCAACCTATGTCCCCAGATCTCTTGTAATGCCTTCAGTGTTCATTGGTCTCCCATCAGTGTAGAAATTAGTGGGAGCTGAGTTTTTCCCAAAGGGGATGAAGCATTTTTTGGCATTAAGCTTTAGGCCATAGTTCTGACACCAGTCACTGGTCTCAGTGAGGCTTTTCTGTAGGATATCTACATCTCTTAGGGAGTTAATAATGGCTCCTAGCTTGCAGTTGTCTGTGTACTTGGTCAGCCAGTGCCCCTCCTTGTTGACCTGAACTTCTGAGAAGTAGATGCCATACAGGAGAGGACTCAGGACTGATCCCTTTAGGATTTCACTCGTGACTGGTCAGCAGACTGACTTGGAGTCTGCTACTTTCACACTGTGGATTATATCT
Organism: Protopterus annectens; assembly: GCF_019279795.1. Classification (NCBI taxonomy): domain Eukaryota; kingdom Metazoa; phylum Chordata; order Ceratodontiformes; family Protopteridae; genus Protopterus; species Protopterus annectens. Next base: position 958,793,164 of record NC_056726.1, read on the forward strand.
GTGAGCCAATTTGCAACCCACCTAGTGATATAGGGGTTGATGCATAGTTTGGTGAGTTTATCATTACTTCTTGAGTGGGGAATGGTATCAAATGCCTTGGCCGGAATGGTAAGAAATGCCTTGGCCAGATCGATGTAGTTTGTATGAACTGCCTTCCCCTCATCCACAGTTCTGGTGACTGATTCAAAGAAATCAACCAGGTTGAGCAGGCATGATCTACCTTTCACAAAACCAAATTGCGTGGGATCTAGAGTTTGGAGATTCCCTATATATGTGTTAATTAGGTCTGTGATGATGCGCTCCATAGCCTTATATATCAGACTCGTCAAGCTAATGGGGCGATAATTCCTAGGATCTGTAGTCACTCCCCCTTTATGGAGAGGGATGACTGTAGCAGTGTGCCATTTGGTAGGGACAAAGCCTTAGGTGAGGCTGTGATTGAACAGTACACACAGATGTGGTGCCATTTCACTTTGTAGTTCATGTAGAACACATGCAGCGATATTGTTGGGTCCCTTGGAAGCTGTATTCTTGGCCTTGGACAATGTAGCTTTAACCTGTGCTGCAGTAATGCTGGGTGCCTGGCATTCCTCCGGTATTGGATTGGTACTTTAGAGGGGAGAGAGGGATAAGGTTGGCACTGAATCTGTCAGCTATTATGTTGGCAATATCGGTTGGCTCAGTATAAGAGGTACCATTGTGCAGTAACTCAGAGCAAACCTGGGTATTGCTGTGGAGATTTTTGATATAACTATAGAAGGCTTTTTGGTTGTTTTTAGTGTCTGCAGAAATTCTTCCTTCATAGCTGCCTTTAGAGGTTTTGATGAGGGATGTCAACTTTTTGTTGAGACTAATAAGGGAGTTTTTCCAGTCTTGGAACTTCACCTTTTTCTGTAACAGTTACTTCCTTCTGTTGCAGAGTTTATTAATGGCATGGGACCATCAGATTGGCTTCCTTTTTTGGAGGAGAGCTTCTTGGTTCTGTTGGGTAGGTCTAGTTCCATGCATTTATTTACGTGTTCGTACAGTGCATTGGTGTATGATTCGGCAGTCATGCATCTATTTTCCCTCGAGATGGGTACTGTGAAGTTAGCCACCTCTGTTTTTAGGAGCCCATAATCAGCTTTGGAGAAGTTTTTCATTGTGGTTACCTTTGCGAGGGTTGTGGGCAAGATGTGGATTTCCATCATTAGTTTGTGGTCGGATCTAACCAGGGAGGAATTGACTATTGGAGTAAAGCAACAGTTGCCCATGTTGGTAATAACCAGGTCAAGGATGATGTCCTTCTATTCGTATGTTGCAGCATTCTTGTGGGGTTTTCCGCCTCAGTCGACCCGAACGTCTGCTCCTATACAAAAGCTTCAGCTTGGCTGTTGCAGCTGCATGGGACGTCATCACATGTAGGGCCATAAACCAGGGTCCTTAAATGTGATGTCTGCACGCACAGACCTCAGAACTTTTCAGCCGCAGATGACTGACACATCGTGTGCTTCACTCCTTCAATGCAAACGTCTCAAAAGCTAAGTACCCCATTGAGGTTTTTTCTTCTAATTATCTTGCTAAAGCTTGGTTTGTTGTAGCTAGCCGTAGACGATGTCAGCAATAAAGGGTAGATGCCAATGCAGGCGCCAGATAACTTATAAAGACTTGCACGACTGCTGAGTTTTTTGCTTAGGCTGGGAGCATGACCACAATGCCTGCTCCATTTGCCAGTCATTTGTACCTCAGACCCTATGCAGCTGTCTGGCTGCTCTTAATCTTTACTTGGAGAACCAACGGCTTAAACGATTAGCACTTGGGGATGGATCCTGCCTCGGAAGCCTTGACAGAACCACCGCGTAAGAAGGCCAAGTTTCCTAGACCCTCTTCCTCTGTCGCTCCGAATGTCTTGCCATCTTCTGATTTAGGAGTTGAGGGATGCTCGGAGGACCCATTGACTTCAGCAGCGACTTTCTTAGAAGCCGTTTCGCAGCCGATGACCAGCACGTCTCCGGAGCCAGCCCAGACCCCGACTACAGTCGAGGTCGAGGGGGAGCCAGGCTTAGCTGCGCTTCCAATCAGGATCCATCCTCTGGACGCTACCTCTGTTAGAGCACCATCCGACTCCCGGACTACGCCTTCGTCCACACCATCCAAAAAGAAACAAAAAAACTAAACATTTGACCATGACCAAAGAAGGCCTACCTGACTGCCAGTCCTTCACTTCCTCCTTGATGCAGGCCTTTATGGCCCTTAAGCCTTCAGCCTTAGCTTCCTCTACTCTTCCATTGATAAGCTCTAGACCTGCTTCTGCTTCCTCTCTCCCTCTTCCAGCCTCTCAGGGTAGGGAGGAAGAGCAAGGCACCTATTACTCCTCCTCTGAGGAATCCATTTATTACTCCTCCCAAATTGCTTCACCTCAAGAGTAGTACTCCCCAGATGAAGAATCTATTGAGGGAGACTCTCCTCCAGAAGATATTACATTTGGTGAAACTATCACCAAAGTATAAGATTATTTCAAATGGGGTACCTCCCAAATGTCTGAAAATCAGAAGAAGTACTTTGAACTTTTACAGGTAGAATCTCCCTCACCTTCTGCTATCCCACCTGTCATTCCTGTATACTTGGATGCTTTTGCCTCTGCATCAAAGACACTAGACTCTCTGCCACCTGCCCCTAAATGCCCAGACCACTTATACAAGGTACCTGATGACCAAAGATTCCTAGTCAAATCCCCCCTGGCAGACCCAGCTGTGACTGCCACCTACCCTGATAAACATCCATCTGCCTCACTCTTACCCACTGACAAAGACAGCAAATCTATGGATAGGATTGGTAAGAAGGTCTATAACTCTTCCACATTGGCTTTTAGAGCCATCAGTTATCAGACTCATATGACCAAATATGCTTTGGACTTGGTATCTCAAGCTGCCACCCTGCTGGCCAGTACTCCTGACTTCCCCACAAAAGCTGACATCTCTTCTTAACTTTCTCTGGCGGCCCAAGTAGCCAGACAGTGTATCAGATGCAGTTATAATGCTGCAGAAGCTTCTGCTCGCTCTGCAGCATCTGTCTCTGTTCTTAAGAGATATTCCTGGCTTAGACTTCAACACTTACCAAAGGACTTTTAAGATCTTGCCCCCTGGACCCCAACTTCCTCTTTGGTAAACAATCTGCAGATCTGTTCAAACACCTGCAATAAAAGAGTAAGGAATTACAAGACATCAAATTGGTGTCCCCATCCCAAAGTAATATAGGAACTATCCAGCCAAGGCCACATTTGTCAGGCATAACCCAACCCCTGCTTAGAGCTGCCTGCTCCAGACCTAGAAGAAGGTACCAGAAGGCAAACCACTTCCAGGCCAGCTGCCCCTCAGTCTCCTTTTAGGCACACCTTTCAAGACAGAGGAGGCCCAACAATGAGTGACTGCCTTGCACCCCTACCCATCTGTCTCCCTGCCTCCCCATTTGGAAAATCATCACCACAGACAGATGGGTGTTGGCCATTATCCAAAAAGGCTACTTTCTCTCCTGGAAAGAAAGACCACTCCTAAGAGGCATTCCCTTTCCCCCCAGAAATAGGACCCTGGGCCTAATGGCAGCCACCATCCCTATGCTTCCACTAGCCAGAATGCATATGTGAAAGCTACAGCTGTATCTAAAAAAACATTTGGTCCCAACACCAGCATCCTCTGGAACAAGAAATCACACTCCTATCCTACCTAAAGGCGGAGGTCTGCTGGTGGATTCAACAAGTCCAGCTCAATCTGGGCCTTCCCCTCCAGCCCACTCTTCCAACCCAGGTAATGCATACAGATGCATCAGACTCAGGATCGGGAACCACCTTGGCATCCTACAGGGTTCAAGCAACATGGCACCCATCATTAAAGGCCAAACACATCAATGTCAGAGAGATGGCAGCAGTCCACCTGGCTCTAAAAACCTTCAGTCCCCTGCTTCTTCATGGAGTTCTCTTAATAGTTACAAACAACACAACAGTTATGTGGTACCTCAACAAACAGGGTGGGACAAAAGCATACCTCCTGTGCAGACCAACACTACAGATATGGGATGTAGCCTCTCGCCACAACTTGTCCCTGCAGGCATCCTACATCCCCTCACAGGACAACAAACAGGCAGACCTTCTGAGCAGGATATCCTCTCCACAGCACAAATGGTTGCTGGACAGGACAGTCTTTCTGGATATAGTCCACCGGTGGGGCACTCCTGAAATAGACCTGTTTGCCTCCCCCCAGAACAAACAACTGCAGGCCTTCTTCACCAAGACCTACTCCCCTCTAGCTTGGAGAGTAAACACTTTCAGCATTTCTTGGAAGGGGAAGATGTTCATCGTGCATACAGCTGCAGTCATAACAGATGGGTTCTCCTGCCGTCAGGCGGGTCCTCGGTCGGCCGAATTCCAAAGTCTAGGTCCGGCGTCGGTTGTCGTTGCTTCTTCCCTGACGTCAGTGCAACAGGGGTATAAAGGAACCAGCCGACGCCATTTTCTTCAGTCTTTCTTGCCGCGCGGTGCCCGAAGCAGAAGCAGTTCGCAAGTGCCGGTCAGCCAGCTCCTGAGATTACGAAAATTTGGAAACCAAAGTCTTCTTAAAAGCTAAGTACCCCATTGGGGAAACTTTTCTTGCCTCAGACCGATGTCAGACAAAGTTAATAATTGTTTTTCTTGTGGGAAGCAAATACCGCATAAGGATTTCCATTCCCTCTGTATACCTTGTTTAGGCCCAGACAACAACGTCTTGATCTGTCGCTTTTGTGCTACATTCAACAAACGCACTATTAAGCGTCGGGTGGAGTTCGCCCAGCATTATTTTGGGAAAGCATTTAACTATACTATGTCGTCGGATACTCCAACTCCGGTTTTGTCTAAAAAACGCAAAGACAAGGACCGACACACTAGGTCCGTGGCCTCTACCGACACCATGCCAAAACCGACTACACGTGGTCCGGTTCTCAGCGAGGCGCCTACGCAGCCCCTGACTACCGACGACACTTCTTTGATGGTGTCTCCTGTGCCCGAGGTCACAGGCTCCTCGGCCCACACCCCGACTACAGATACCGAAGCCACTCTTGGCGTTGAAACTCAGAATGTGGACAGGTCCACCTCCACTCAAGGTGTCTTCAGACCTTCCTCTTCTTTCTCCATCAAGGCTTTCACAAAGTCTAAAGTAACCATGCACTCTAAGAGACCAGCTACACAGGGCCCATCTCCAGGCCCCATGCCTAAGAAACAGATGCTTAAAATGGCTGAGGATTTAATTACTCTTATCAGAGGTTCTCAGCCCCCACCGGACAAAAGGCCCAGAGTGGTGGAAGATTCCCCCACCTCTGATCAGGGCTCCATTATTTCAGAGCACTCTGATGATCAGGAACATTCTTACTCCCCTTTTGAAGACTCTGATGCGGAGGAGTCCATCCCTTCTGTATCCCCCCCTGAGGATTACTTATTTGGGGAAACTTTGCATACCTTAAGGGAACACTTCCACTGGGAAGGCCAAGATTATTCAGATTCCAGGAAAAGGCTCAGGGAATTTCTATTGCTACCTCAGCACAGGCCTCTGGCTATACCTCCTGTCTTGGACATCCTAGATGATGTTTACTCAGAGGCCTGCCTTAACCCAGACTCTCTACCTCCAGCTCCAGTTAAGCCCGACAGGTACTACAGGGTTCCTGACTCACACCAATTTCTATACAAAAGCCTTGCTGCTGACCCAGAAGCCATCTCACAGGGCCCCAAGGGAGTTAAGGCCTCCATTGCTAAAAATCCATTGCCTTCCGAGAGAGATTCCAGATCCTTAGAAAGGTGGGGAAAAAAGGTATATACCTCGGCTACCTTATCCATGAGGGCCTTAAACTGTCAGTTTCATATGCTAAAATACCAACAGTTTTTGTTATCACAATTGAAAAGTAAAATGTCACAACCTGAACAACCAGACTTGAAGGAGTTGCAGGATTTGATGCATAGTGCAGAACAGGGTAAGCATACCTTACAATGTGGTTTTGATGCTCTAGAGGCCTCATGTAGAGCTGCTGTTACAGGATCAGTCATACATAGGCATGCCTGGCTCAAGGAAAAAGCCTTGCCTGATCATGTCAAAGCTAAATTACTAGACGCCCCTCTTCAAAAGGATGTACTATTTGGAGCTAATGCTGAGGAGGTATTAAGGAAAATGGAGGAAAAGGCTAAATCAATGCAAACTGTGAAAGAATTTCTACAGGTTCAACCCCCACGTTTCAGTAGAAATTGGCCTTCCAAAAACTGGTCCTTTCCTGCCACAGACAGACCCCAAAGAGGCAGATACAGGCGCCCGAGGGGCAGAGGACAATCCCAAGGATCGTTTAGAGGCAGACAATGGCAAGCTCCTACACAAAGAGGTGGTGAGGACAACTCACAATCTTTCAGAAAGCAAACCCAATGACTTTCCCCTTTGCATGCCAACCAGGTCTCAAATGGCAGCCCCCTTAGGAGGAAAGCTGGCATTAATTTCAAAAAATTGGCATATTGTCACAAAGGACAAATGGATCCTGGACATTATAAACAGAGGCTACAAATTCCATTTTCACACCCTTCCAAAAATGAGAGGCATGCCAAACCTGCCACACAATCAAAGGGCAGAGGCACAAAGGAAATTACAGAGCTCATAAACATGAAACCTATTCAAGAGGTACCTACGCCCGAACAAGGTCAAGGTTTTTATTCCAGGCTATTTCTGGTGCCAAGAAAGGGAAAAGATTGGAGACCTATTTTGGACCTATCCATCCTAAACACTTTTCTACTCGTACCAAAATTCAAGATGCTCACTCTACAGCAATTTCTTCCCATGTGGGCAAGGAGTCTTGGCTGGTAACATTGGACCTCAAGGAGGCATACCTGCATGTCCCAATCAGACAAAATTGCAGAAGGTACCTCAGATTTCTTGCAGGTTCAACCCATTATCAATTCTCTGCATTGCCCTTTGGCTTATCTACTGCGCCCAGAATATTCACGAAATGCCTGGCATCAGTAATTGCCTACTGCAGACTTCAAGGGATACAAATATACCCCTATCTGGACGACTGCCTGATCCAAGCGGACAGCAAGCACATTCTTCTGAAACATCTGGCTTATGTAATAATGTTATTGAACTCTCTGGGATACACAGTCAACAAAAAGAAATCAAGGCTGATACCCTCTCGGAAGATAATTTTCCTGGGTGCCAGTTTGGACACAAACACCCAGATGGCCTACCTCATGCCAGCGAAGCAGGGGCAACTAATTCAATACTTCAGAACACTAGCAAATTACACCAGGCTGACTGCAAGGAAAATCCTGCAGGCTCTGGGATTCATGGCATCTTGCATCTTACTTATCTCATGTGCAAGGCTGCATATGAGGAAACTACAGTGGTACCTGAAAAACATGGTCTCAACACAGCCACAGTTTGGAAACAATAATACCACTAATTCCATGTCTGCAAAAGGAATTTCTGTGGTGGGCTCAAGCATGCCAAACAAACACAGGTCTTCCATTCAGCAAGCCTCAAGCAAATCAAGTCATCACAACAGACGCCTCGGACTACGCCTGGGCGGCGCACATGACAGATCGGTGCATTCAGGGCAAATGGTCCCAAAAAGAAAAGGACCTGCACATCAATCAAAAAGAAATGCTAGCAGTAATAAATGCTATTATAGCCTTCAAGGACCTTCTACAACCAGGTCAACTATTGATAAGAACAGACAACACCACAGTTATGTGGTACATAAACAAACAGGGAGGAACACATTCTTACCCCCTATGCAAACTGGCCATGTCACTTTGGAACATGGCCATGGACTTACAAATGGAACTACAAGCACAGTACTTGCCAGGCAAGGAAAACACGCTGGCAGACAACCTAAGCAGGAATATGACAGATCCACACGAATGGAAATTGCATCCAAAAGTTTTTACAGAAATAATCCAAGAATGGGGAAGGCCAGACATAGATCTCTTTGCCTCCCACAAAAATCATCAATTCACAAATTTCTGCTCAAAGATCTTCCATCCAAAGGCCTGGAGAGTGGACGCTCTCTCTTTCAGTTGGACATCAATGACAGTTTATGCCTTCCCACCTCTTTCTCTGCTGCCCAAAGTTCTATTGAAGACCAGAGCAGACAGACCAAAGATGATTCTCATTGCTCCGGACTGGCCAAGGCAACACTGGTACCCACTCCTGAGGAGCCTGACGCATTCCCCACCATGGACCCTGCCTCTAATGCCTCTTCTGACTCAGCACAGCTTCAAAACTCTTCACAGCCAGCTAAAAACACTCAATCTAGCCACATGGAAGATTCCTTAGCATCACAACAGGCCGTACTCTCCAAGGAGGTGCAGGATGTCATTTTGGAGGCCAGAAGGCCATCAACTAGAAAAGATTACTCAGCAAAATGGAAACGTTTTTGTGTCTGGAATGAGAAAAAGGGCCAGGATCCTGGAAAACTGAATTTACCTCAAATACTACAATTTTTGGCTGAACTGCTAAGCAGTGGACTTTCTTTCTCCTCCATCAAAATCCATGCCTCAGCCATTTCTGCAGAATACAACACTGATCCACCTTTATTCTCTCACCCTCTCTTAAGACAGTTCCTCAGAGGGACTAAGAATTTAAGACCTCCAAGGAAACAACCAATACAAGCTTGGGATCTTAATTTCATTCTGGAAAAACTGACCCTGCCTCCCTTTGAGCCAGCTGCCTCATCAGATCTGCAATATTTGTCCTGGAAAAGAGCTTTCCTTCTGGCTATCACCTCAGCTCGTAGAGTTTCAGAACTACAGGCTCTCATGGCTGTCCAGCCTTTTATCATCTTCCATCAGGACAGAGTTTCCTTACGAACCAACCTATCCTTTATGCCTAAAGTGGTGTCCAGGATAGCTTTAAATCAGGCCATACATTTACCTACCTTTTATCCTAATCCTCAAAACAAAGGGGAGAGATTACTACATTCCTTGGACATCCACAGATAACTGCGTTATTATTTGGACAGAACAAAGCCTTTCAGAAAATCAGAACAGCTCTTTGTGGCCTATGCGGTAGGAGCTCAAGGAAAGCCAATTTCCAAACAGACAATCTCAAAATGGATAGCCCACTGCATACGCTTTTGCTATTCCTTTCATGGCAAAACTGTACCTACAGGCATTAGAACTCATTCCACCTGGGCCACAGCCACCTCTGCAGCCTTTCTCAGAGGAGTTCCTACCAAGGATATTTTGGAAACAGCCACTTGGATTTCTGTGCATACCTTCTCCAAGCACTACAACCTACCGTTATACTCCAAATCTAGAGCAGGCTTTGCCACTGCAGTCTTGCAGGGCATTTTGGCTCCTCCTAGTTCCACCTAGTGCCTACCACCCCTTTCTTAGCTTTGGGATTCTACCCATCTGTTATGACTGCAGCTGTATGCACGATGAACATAGTACAGTTTTGTACCTACCATAAATGTAGATGTTCGAGTGCTAATACAGCTGCAGTCCAGGTTTCCCTCCCTCCTTCCCCTCTTGGGACAGGCCTATAGGCTTACACATCCTCATGCAACCTGATTGGGGTATTCTTTTATGATGTATTTGCTTGCAACTACTCTATTTTGATTATATTGCACTGCATTATTACACAAATGTATGTATTGCCTTCCTTCTGGGGGTACCTGACATCTGGGGCAAGAAAAACTGAAGAAAATGGCATCGGCTGATTCCTTTATACCCCTGTCGCACTGACGTCAGGGAAGAAGCGACGACAGCCGACGCCGGACCTAGACTTTGGATTTCGGCCGACCGAGGACCCGTCTGATGGCAGAAGGCAGGAGAACCCATCTGTTATGACTGTAGCTGTATTAGCACTCGAACATCTACATTTATGGTAGGTACAAAACTGTACTTTTCTATATGCCTTTTCCCCTTCCCACTGATTCAAAAAGTCCTCCTAAAAATCAGGAGAGACAAACCAAAAATCTTGTTGGTGACTCCCTACTGGCCAAGGCAGCACTGGTTCCCCCTACTTCACAATCTAGTCAAAGGCAATCACCACAAGTTACCCCACAAGGTGGACCTTCTGACACAACAAGAGGGAGACCTTTTCCACTCACACTTGCAGCTGATGGCACTGACACTGTGGGTGATAAACTTTTAATTCCCTTCAGGCACCACTACTCAGAGGAAGTGCTTTCAGTCCTGAGGGAGGCCAGGAAACCTACTACAAGGAAATCATACCTAGCTAAATGGGAAAGATTCTCAAAATGGTGTTTGGACAAGGATAGGGACCCATGCATTGCAAATCCCCCTCTAATCCTGGCATGCATGTGTCAACTTGTAAAAGGCAAACTATCAAACTCTTCAGTTAAAGTTTACCTTTCCGCAATCTCAACCTGCCTACCTCTAGAACCCCCCACTAGCCAGGCTCGATGTTAAACTTTTCTTAAAAGGGGTACTACACATAAGGCCTCCAAGAAAGCCCATCCCACCACCCTGGACCTAAACTTCATTCTGGAAAAGCTAACCCAGCACCCATTCGAACCGGCTGGAACAGCTACCCTTCAGATGTGTACATAGAAAACAATTCTGCTAGTGGCAATAACTTCAGCCAGAAGTGTGTCAGAACTACAGGCCTTAATGGCCTTCCCCCCCTTACACTACTTTCCACAAGGACAGGGTAACACGTAGAACTAACCCCTCCTTTATGCCCAAGGTGGTCAATGATTTGTCATTAAACCAGTCCATTCACCTGCCCACTTTCTATCCCTTCCCCACCAATGAAGGGAAAAGCATACTTCACTCCCAGGATCTACACAGACAGTTGAGATTTTACCTGAATAAAACAAAATCAGTTAGGAAATCCAATTATCTCTTTGTTTCATACCACCTCAGGGCCATAAGCAAGGCAGTTTCCAAACAAACCATCATCTGTTGGATCAGAAAAGCCATTTGCCACTGTTACTCTCACCGTGGCAAAAACCTCCCAGTAGGAGTAAAAGCTCGTTCCACCAGAGCAATGGCAGCCTCCAAAGCCTTTATCAAAGGTCTGGACACTGTTTCCATTATGGAAGCAGCCACATAGTCCACCATTCACACTTTCACCAAACACTACAAATTAGACACTGTCTCCAGAGCACGAGGAGGATTTGCCAGGGCAATCCTACAGAGAGTCTTAGAATAAGCTTCTTCTTCCGCCACCCTTCTTTCCAGCTAAGTTGTGGTACTCTCCCACAACAAGAATACTGCAACATAGGAATAGAAGGACATAGAATAGTAGTGTAAAATCTTACCATAGCCATAGATGTCCTTTTCTTCCATGTTGCAGTATTCCTTCCCACCCACCAAAACCCCCTTCTTTTCTCTTACCAAGTACAGCATATCATTGGGCTCCTTTTACCCTGTACCCCGCACTGGGGGCCTATGAAAAACCACCATGTGGCACTATGACATCACTGGCATCTACTCCTGCTGGGCCTTATACTCTTTCTGCTGGGCTGTCAAGTTCTGAGGTCTTTGCGTGCAGACATCACATTTAAGGATCCTGGTTTATGGCCCTACGTGTGACGTCCCACGCAGCTGCAACAGCCAAGCTGAAGCTTTTGTATAGGAGCTGACGTATGGGTCACCTGAGGTGGAAAAATCCAAAACAAGAATACTGCAACATGGAAGAGAAGGCCATCTATGGTTATGGTAAGATTTTACACAACTATTATTTGCTTCCTCTAGTCGGGGTAAGAATGAGCTGGTCCAGGACATTGGATCTGATGAATTCCAGGAAGCATTGGGCCAGTGTATTGGTGCATGAGTAGTTTCCCATTTGATGGAAGGGTAATTAAAATCACCTAGTATGAGAGTGTTGGGTTGGACCCTAATAGTTTAATAGGGTGCTTAGGAATGTGGAGTGAGAGTCTTGGAACATGGTTGGTGACCTATAGCAAGCCATGACGTGAATCACCGTCTTAACAAATGTTAGTTGTACCTGAAGTATCTCAGATGTGTTATGCTGGGCTATTAGTCTGGAGGTGTGCATATTCTTTATGAATATGGAGACACCACCACTTTTGGAGCTTTAGTCCATGTTCTGGGGCCGAAAGGTGTGGAATGAGTTATAGCCTGGTAGTGCAGGGGTGCTTTCTGCTGCTTTAAACAAGGTCTCCATTACAGCACAAATGTCGATGTTCTCCATTTTGAGGAGTGCTTCAAGCAAGTGCATCTTGAGATTTAGACTTCTAGCATTGAGCAGCATGACCCTCAGATTGCATTTATTTATAGCTCTTCTGTTGATGGATGCTGCTGCTAAAGCCTCTGCCTGTGCCTTTGACTTCTACTCCTGTTTAAACAACCATATTGATAAGGCTGTCACTATTTGCACCAAATATAATGATGAATTTAAAAATACTCCCTGGTGGTGGAATACTTGTATGAATAAATTATGGCACAAGAAAAGGAATGTTGTTGTGGACTAGCCTAGCATCAAACACTGTTGGATGTTAATTCTTATCTTCCTAACTTAGTTACTTGGAGGTCTCATTCTGCCTGCCTTAAGAACACTCTTTAATTAGTAAAGAGCTTAAAGAAACCATTAGGAAGCTCAAGGTAGAATATGAACTTAAAATAGCCTGTGAAATCAAAAATAACTGCATCTCATTCTTTATGTCAGAAACACTCAACAACATTCAGAACTATTTCACAAAAATCTTGCTCATTATGACCCAAGGGAAGTGCAAATTTCACTCTACCAACAGTTATAGCTATTCCACACTCCCAGCCACCACCCTATAATTACTATGGAGCAAGTCCTGTCAGCCCTCTCAAAGGTAATGAACACCTAATCTATGGGCCTTGGAAGCATATTAGATTGCCTGATTATTTGTACCAAATATGACCTGTCTTAACCCCTATTTAGCCAGTGGATAGGCTTATATTAAAGAGGATAAGTTCCTGAAACCTAGAAAATATCCACTGTAATGCCATTACACTAGGTTGCCCTGAAACAAGATTCTGGTCGTTATAGATTCATTAATCTCTTCTCACTAGCCTCATGTAAAGCCATGGAGTGTATTCTCTCAGACGACCTTATTCTGGATAGTGAAAATCCCGTAATCCTGAACCATTATCAATTCAGCTTTCTCAAAGAAGGGTTGTGCCTCTTTAACGTTTTTAATTTCTTAGAAAAAGTCACTGAAGCAATGGACAGCAGTTACTCATTAAGTATAGCACATGCCTGAATTTTGCCAAGAGCCTTGACACTATTCCCCATACAGGCATTTGTAAATCTGAGTATAAATCCATATATTGTACATGAAAGGAAAAAGGTCTGCCTTAGGTATACCACAGAGCTCACTGTTGGGTCCTTTCCTATTTGGCATCTGTTTTTCATATGTTCAGGTCAGCTCTATAGCTGAACCTCAGTGAACTGGTTTGAAGACATTTTCAAACCTAAACTGGTGATTTTTCTGCTTTGCTGCACTTGATATTGTTTTGCAATTTCTGTTGCTAGAACTGTGTTTAAAGTATTTAAATTGTAACTGCATTATTTTTTGTTCTAAACAGTTTGTTTTGCCAGGTGTTGGGGACCATCTCGGAAACCATTCTTCATCCATAAAATATATGGTTAATTGCTGCTATTTCTTACGTGTCTGAATACCATTGACTCTTTCAGAGTTGTTTGCAGGTTGTTTTGTTTGTTTTCATAGGTTCATTGGTAAGTACTAGGCTAACTGCCATTGTGGGCCATTTTAAACCTAATCAATTTTCCTTTGTGAGAATCTAACCCTGTACATGGATATGAGGTAAACACCTGAACCGTTATGCTAACCCCCAACTGTAATAAAATTCTATTTATAGTGCAGCCCAGTGTGCCTTTGCTGTCCTTTGCAGCTGGACTACTCTGAAGATGCACCTCATTGCACTTTTAGAAACGTTTTCATCTTAGACATTTTTTTCTGAATTTCTCTACACTAGTGAAGTAAAACTTGTATTGCAATTTTGTTTTGTTATTTATTTTGCTAGAACTGGTTTTGATGTATTTAAGCTGTAACAGCATTATTTTTCTTAACTAAAACAGTTTGTTTAAATAGGTGTTGATAGTCATCTTGAAAAGTGTAGTAGTTCTCGTGAGAGAAAGTGTCTCAACACCATTGGGAATTGTTTGCCTCATCATAAATGTTAAGCTGAATGTGAATTTTTGAACGGAAACAACTGCTCCACCCAAATTACAAAAACTAAAGTACTAAAAGTACGATTTATTAAGCGCTTTCATCCCCTTAATACATTAGACGTCTTCAGAATAAAAAACACTTAAAAGCAACCACTTCGTATACTCTACTCGTGTCATCTGAGTGGATGTCTAACACATGCAAGAATTTTTAATAAATTAAAACAACAACGTTGACAAGCTCCACAGTTAAAAAAACAACTCTGCATAAATAACTAACCATAAACAACACATTTACTGTTAAAAAGATTACAGAAATATTTCTACTTCTCTGAGCTTTCAATTTTAAAATACTGTTAATTGAACATTGATCATTTAGACCTTGGGGGGGGGGGGGTCGCAGCATTTTATCTAAGTTGCCATTGTAGTTTTTTAATTCTAAAACTTCGTTCAAAGAACCACCCCTCTGTTCAAGAACAACATGGTCAATGATTACAAATTTAAATAAGTGCTGACTGTGAACCTCAAGATTGTATAACAAGGGCATAGTGTGTTCTAGTTCGAAAACTCTTTGTTGTTTTTCTTATATAAAATGCTGGGCAGTGCAGACACAATGTTAAATAGACCACCCCCTTGTATTGCAACTATATTTCTTTTTTAACTGAATAAGCTCATAGTTGTGAAGCACCACAGAGCCTACTTCTAAAATATATTTGCATTGTGTACATGTTCCACATTTTAACATTCTACCTCCATGCTCAGTAACATAGTCCCTCTCCACCATGTTTTTTATACAGGTATCCTTTTGGTATACAATTGTCGGTGCTTGCCCTACAACATTAATATAGTCAGAGTCTGTTGTAAAAATACACCAGTTTTTTCTATTATAGCCCTAATATCACAGAAATCTCTATTAAAGGTCAACACTAGGGCTCTGCTAAAATTATTGTTCATAGTAATGGCCTCCATATTGGGAACAGAAAGTGTACAATTCACCATGGTGCCAAGTAATGGTGTAAAATGACCAGTTTGCCTCGTATAAATTACCCCTTGAAAAGTGTTGTCAAGAAAAACGTTAGGGTATTCCCTTTTTTGAAACTTAACTTTTAAAATCCCACATTGTTGCTGAAATTCATTTTCATTGGACACCATTCTAGCTAAGCGAACACATTACCCTTTTACCAATTTTTTTTTCTGATGCTGTGGGTAGCAACTAGTATAATGTAGTAAAGTATTGGAGTAGGTTGGTTTCCTGTAGATGTTTGATGCAAAGGTACCTTTAACTCTATCCTTTGAAATACTTGTATCCAAATAACTAAACCTCAAAAAAGCAGTGGTAGTATGGAGGTATCTAAAAAAAAACTCATCTAACTTATCCCTAGTGTCAGTCCAGAAAATAATTGTTATCCAAAAAATTGTGCATAAGATGATCCAGAATTTGCATATTCACTATTGAAGACATAGTTATGTTCCCAATGAGCCAACGCTATATTTGCAAAAGTGGGGGCACATGCTACCCCCAAAGCTACTTCTTTCTTTTACCTGAATAGTAGTCCTTCAAAAACAATGAAGTTGTTTTCTAGCACAACCTCCATAAGTGTCCGAAGTGCTGATATCTTACTATAATCCAAACTGGTAAAGGTGTTTAAATATTTAATAAACCAGTCAATACCAACATCGTAGGGTATTACCGAGAAAAGGTCAATGACATATATGGTTATGAAAATAAAGCTATCACTACAGAGTTCCTGGGTTAACTTGGCTAGAAAATCCCATGAATCCTTCAAAAATGATGGGTGATTATTAATCAAGTTCTTAGTATAATGGTCAATGTATTGGACTATAAAGAAAGTTTTTGAAGCCCTGGCATCTACAGTTTGCCTAAAAGGTGGGTCTGTCAAGTCTTTATGTATTTTTGGAATTCTGAAAATAACAGGAATTTTTGGATTCTCAACTTGTAAAAATTTGATGTCAGATGACGAAATCTGGTTGTTTGTTAATAAATTTTCCAAAATTAGGTCAAGTTTATGGAAAGCAATATTCATTTCATTAATACAAGACTTCATAGGTGTCTGTAAATAATACTGTGAACATTTTATTGGTATAATCATTTATGATAACTATACCCCACCCTTACCAGATTTCATAGTACATAAATTCCCATTGCCTCATTTTTGCTCATATTGTAAGATTTAAAGCCCCTATTGGTGCTGAGTAACTTACGAAAGAACTAGGCTTTTTACGTCTAGTATATAGGTTGCTCTGACCCTTGGAGCCATTGAAATAGAATGCTAGGTTCAGTTTCCTTAAAAACAACTTTAAATTTATCAAAACCTCCTCAATCCTTGCCCTCCTGACAGAGACAGTAGTAAAACCCTTTTCAAAGGGTTCCTATCAGCTGACCGAAGACTCAGGTCAGCGAATGCAAGTTGGTCGAGCTGTAAATGCCGAAACGGCAAAATATCAAATCAGCATGTAAGCAAATTCTTTCCCTGGGAAAGAATCTGCTTGGTTGCTTCAGTAGTTTGCCATTTTTGGTACTGGTAGGGCAGTCTCGGAGTTGGTATATTTAAGTGGGGGTGGTATGGGGGGCATAGCCCCCCACTTTATATCATGTATTAAAGTGTTTTCTTTTTTCTTTCTTTTTTTTTTTTGTTGGAACAGCGATTTTTTTTCCAAGGGAAAAAAAAAATCGCTGTTCTGACAGTTCGGTTTTGTAAGCTTTCGCTTACATGGGGTTGATTAATCACCGTTCGGTGATCTAATATAGACCCTTTTCAAATACATCGACATAACATTCTGTAATAATTTCATCACTGTAGTTATAGATCTTGAAGTCACCATTCTTGTCTTCATCTCCTTCCACCCCTACCAGTTACTTCAGTTTTAGAGAAGGTATGTGAGGTCGAGAAGCCAAACCAGGATAGCAATTAGGCTTAGCTGGAGATGGGAGAATCTGCTGTGGCCAAAACTGGTTCCTCAGACAACTTGTCTATTCCCTGGCTCCCTTTGGTGCTGTCTATGCAGCCACTATGGAACAAGGGTCAACCACATCCTCTGTGGCTGTTGGAGTCCCCACAATAGGAAGGGGGCAGGGAATGTGCCCCTGCTTAGCCAGAATGTTGTTCCCATCCCTGGGGAAGCTGTTGTTGCCATTAATAATCCTAAAAAAAGAAACTGAAAACTAAACAAGTATATTCTACTGCTCCAGTTGCACTGGACAGGAGTAGTTTATTAAATCTGGTTCAGGGCCTTGTACAGGCCAAAACATACCTGGTCATATGTGTCTGATAGTTCACGGCTCTAAAGGCCAAGGTAGCAGAAGTATACACATTCTTACCCAGCCTCGCCATAGTTTGCTGCCCTTGTCAGAGACTTTGTAGAAGGCAACAGTTAGAGGCCTTACTAGAAACAACCGATACAGAAAGGTCAGCAGAGGAGCACTTAAGAAACTTTCAATCATCAGGCACTTTATAGAACCAACCAGTTTTTTTAGGAGTCGAGAACTAGACTCAGGAGCCTGAGAAGCAGTGGAAAAGGTATCCAGTAAGGCAGCAAGAATAGGAGGGACAGAAGAGGGCCTGTGGGACTCTAGTCACAGAAGCTCATAGTACCTCTTCTGAACATCAAACACCTGAGCACAATCTCTTTTAAAAAAAACTCCATTCGGGAAATTGTGTCATGAAAAGAAATCTCCTCAAAAGGAGAGTCAGTAATGATAGACTGTTCTTCCTCAGAAGTATAATCTAAGGAGAAGGAATCTGAGAAGAATATTTCAGGAATTCTACATAAGAATTTGCACCATCGTCAGAGGAAGCATGCTCTGTAGGCCTCTTAAAAAGAAAAGAAGACCAAGAAGAAGCAGGAACAGAACCCCTGAGGAGGCTTTAGAGCCATAACCACACCACAAGGGGGGGATCCTCCTTAGATCCTGGGAACTACCTCTCCATCAGTCTGAGGAGCCTGATCTGCAAGGCCATGGAATGTATTATTATGGACCTTATAAGCAAAGACATTGGCACCCTTCAAACACTGGACGCCACCCAGTTTTGGTTCATAAAGGGCCAATCTTGTCTCCTGAACCTGATTGACGACTTTGAATCAGTCTCCAGAGCTGTGGATGAGGGTAAGGCAGTCCACACAGCCTATCTGGACCTCACCAAGGCCTTTGACACCATCCCCCACTCTGGAATCATAGATAAACTTACTAAGCTAGTATTAATGGCCATTAATCCTTACTTCACTCGATGGGTTGCCAGCTGGCTTACTGACAGAACCCACACTGTAAAAGTAGCTGACTTCAAATCCAGCTCCAGACAAGTGGAGTACCTCAGGGTTCAGTTCTTGGACTGCTCTTGTTTAGCATCTACTTCTCTGAAATACAGGCCAACACTAAGGGACTCTGGCTAACATAGTTCGCAGATGACTGTAAACTGGGAGCCATTATTGAATCCCCAAATTATATGGATACTCTACAAAAGGGCCTTACAGAAACAGATGCTTGGTGCCAGAGCCATGGGCTCAAGCTCAATGCCAAGAAATGTATAGTTATCCCCTTTGGTAAAAAGCATGTACCCGTGAATTACCACATAGGTGGGAGTACACTAAACACCGAAAGTGTGATAAGAGACTTAGGGACACAGGCGGACAGTGGTTTCACCTTTGATAACCACATAGCCACAACAGTCAGGAAATCCTTCTATGTGGCACACCTCATCACTAAGGGCTTTTCATCCAGAAAAAAAAAGGTCATTGTCCCACTGTACTCATCCCTCATTATAGACCCATTCTAGAATACAACGCCCCATTTGGTATGTACCTCTCAAGACATTTGCAACAACTGGAAAGGCTGCAGAAATACCCCACTAAAAGAATCACAGGCCTAAAGCAGATGCCCTATACCGACCACCTTAAAAAACTCCAACTATACTCTTGTCACATATCACCTACTCAGAGGCGATCTCTCCTTAACATACAAGGCCATGTCAAACCCAGAGCTGTTGGACATGCTTCACTTAAATAAATCCCAATCCCTCAGAGCCACACACTCCAGGGATCTATACCTTGTCATTACAATAAAGAAAACATGCTGGAGGGATTAGGTTCCTTACCCAGAGACTCCCCAGACTGTGGAATAAGACTGCCCATACATGTCAAAGCAGAGTGCCTCTTTGGCCCTCTTCAAAAGAAACCTTGACGATTGGATGGTAGAAAGGAAATTCACCCTGGGGATGATGTCAGTCGCTCTGCTAGACAGGGGTCCGGGGAAGTAAATAGTGTGGAAGAAATAGCCAGGGAATTGTTATGGCTAGGTTTGTATAGGCCCTTTAGTCTCATAAAGTGTATATGGTAGTTCAACGATCTAAGGGTAAAAGTCGCTGACAAAAAATATGCTTCCCGTATCTGTTCATCATCCGACAGTCCTTGTTCGGTGGATGGGCAGACAAAGATGTTTCAGAAAGTTCCTCCTTGGTGGCCACCACCATAGCATCTACAGGAACGCCTTTTATGAGAAAATCTTTTTTAGATGGAGCTGATAAAAACTTATTTGGCCTCTGAGGGACTGGTTCCATAGTGTCTGGTAACTCCCATGCCTTTCAACTAACCAACTCCAGTAGCTCGTCAAAAGGTGGAGACACCCAGGAGGCTGAAGGTTCAGATCCAAAAGTCTTCAGGTATACTGACTCATCATCAGAAGGGTTGATGGTTTTCCAGCTGCCTCTCTGTTTCAGGATTTCTGAGAGATCTGCAATGGCAATATCTTCAGAGGATGACCATGGGGACCTTTCTGACTCCTCAAGGTCAGAGGTGATGGACTCATCAGGGGAGTGTATATGCTTCCTCTTGCACATTCTCTTTCGAGGAGCCTCCTCAGAAGGGTATTCTGGGGAGGTCTCGGAAGAGTGGGGTTTGCCCAATAGGGTTCCCTGAGGCTTTGGATCTGTGCTGTCCTGTGGATGGGGTGGTGCCGAGACAGAAGCCGGTGCCTGGGGGGGTGAATGCCAGTATCCTTGTGTAGAGCTGTAGGTGGGGACAGCACACTCAGCATCAGCTCGAAAGCAGATCCCCAGGCTCCGAAGACACCTCCGTTTCTGAGGAAACAGAGGGAATTCCCAGCTCCATTGAAATGAGCTCCGGGGCTGATGTAGGAACTGAACTCAGCCGAGTCGAAGCTCAGAGAGGTTAACTTGGAACCGAAGAAACTCTGGTCCGAGAGAAAAGATCATGTTAGATTAGTAGTACTAAGGGGCTACTGGCAATGGAGAAGGAATACACTGGAATCAATACACTGAATCAATCAGAGGTGGTTAGAAAGGACTGGGAAGAGAGACTGGATAAGCAATTCACATGAGAGACTACAAAGAGATCTCCTGAAGGAGTTAGGAGATACTCTCCAAGGTTCATTAGCTGTGGGGGTCTCAGAAAAAAGTGACCTCTCTGCTAGCTAACTCCTCCATGAGACTGATATTCTTTGCAGAGGATGGAGCAAGCAGAGCAGCGGGTTCAGAAGCTTTCCTGAGGAGACGCTCCTGGATGCACTTGTGTAACTTTGTGGAGCCTTTCAAGTCTACCTTTGTCAGTGGCCCTTTTGATGGTTCCTTACTCTTTGGACTCAGTCAAGAACACACTCACCAGATGCGAGCAGGAAGGGAAAACTCTCTCTGCCATTGGAGTATGTTTCTTTGTACCTTCAAGACCTTACCCTAAAGGTCCGAAGAGTGAGAAAATGTGGTTCAAAAGATCCCAGGTTGTTTTTCAGGACGCATGAGGTGAACCCTTCCCCAGGGGCAGAAGGGGAGGCAATAATGGTAGACGTCGTCCTCGAGACAGAGGGGTCCGCAAAATCATGGTGACCATGATTACTTTCGCGGCTGGTCCTACCAGCGCCCCTGAAAGGATGCCTGTCTGCTCTACTCTGGAGGCAGTCAGGGGCTGTTATCTTTGTACCCAGAAACCTGGCGAGATATCACAAGAGACAAGTGGGTACAAAGTATAATATCCAGAGGTTATTCCATTCCCTTTTGCCATCCTGTCCCATAGATCAGAATAATCCCAGATGTTCCACCCAGTCAAAGGGAACAAGCAACTGTAGAAATTCAAAAGTTGCTCGACAAAAAGGTAATCCAAAAAGTCCACACAGACCAAATAAGATTCAGAACTTGCTCAAGATTCTTTTTAGTGCCAGAAAGAACAGGGGACTCGAGACTCGTATTGGATCTCAGCAAACCGAATCTGTGAAGACGTCCAAGTTCCGAATGGTGACACTGCAGTCAATTCTTCCCTTTTTAGGGAAAAATGATAGGATGTGCTCAGTAGACCTCTAAGATGCATACTACCACATAAAAATGGACAGAGCATCAGAGAGTCATTTACGCTCCCAGCTGGGAATCAGTCATTATCAGTTTTGAGCTCTGCCCTTTGGTCTCACTACAGCCCCCAGAGTGTTCACTAAATGCATGGCAGTAGTCACAGCTCACTTGAGACGTCTAGGATTCCAAGTGTTTCCGTACCTAGAAGACAGGCTCCTAACTGCCACCACTAAGCATATACTTCAGCAGGCGAGAGACACCATACTTCAAACCTGCTCTCAGGCATAACAGTGAATTTACAAAAATCTGCCTTGTTGCCCTGTCAGCATATTACATTCATAGGCACAGATCTTAACACCGTTTCCACGATGGCATGTCTGCCTCCCGACAGAATTTCTGCTCTCGGACAACAAATAGCCAAACTTCTACCCAGAAACAAGGTGAAAGCAAAAATATTTTTGAAAGTCCTAGGAACCATGGTTTCAACAATCACCCTAGTTCCTCTAGCCAGGATGCATATGAGAATTCTTCAGTGGCTCCTCTTTGCTCAGTGGTCTTTACAAGAACTTCTCATGTCTTATCAAATCAGAATTACAGAGTCATGCAAGAGAGATCTTCTGTGGTGGCTTCGGTCCGACCACGTGACCATTGGGCAACCTTTTGTGCCACAACAACCTGTAGCTATGGTGACCATGGATGCCTCATAGATAGGGTGGTGGGTAGGGGGCATTATCTGGGAAGAACAGTCCAAGGCACATGGCAAGAACATGAGGCCTATTTGCACAGCAATGTTCTAGAGATGAGAGCAGTGCTTCTTGCGTTGCAAGCACTCCAGGACTCTCTTCCACTAGGAATGATTGCAGTCCAGTCAGACAACATGTTGGTAGTCTGGTACATAAAAAAGGAGGAATCAAATCATATCTCCTTTGTTGAGAAGTGCTGAGAATATGGCAATGGACAATCTCTTCCCAACATTTTCTGGTAGTAACACACATCCCGGGGAAATCCAACGTGATAACGGACAACACTCAGCAGGATGATTTTAATGCCTCATAAGTGGTCTCTAAACTAAAATATAGCGGTGAAGATTTTCCGAAAATGGGGTCAGCCTTGCTGCGACCTTTTTGCCACTTCCATGAATACCAAATGCAGCAGCTACTTTGCCCTAATACCCCCTATGGCAGAGGCACCGAGAGATGCACTTGTTCACGATTGGCCCTTGGGACTTCTGTATGCCTTCCCCCCGCTTTCCCCGATACCCAAAGTCATTCAGAAAGCAAAATTGTTGGGAAGCAGGCTGATTCCGCTCTCCAACCCCTCAATTTGACAGCTTGGCTGCTCCACTTCCAAATTTAGTCGGGCTTCAAGACTTCACACCAGCAGTAAAACACATTTTGGTATTTTTTCACAAGGCTTCTACCAGGAAGTTATATTTTAGTAAAGGGAAGAGGTTCTCCTACTGGGCAAAAGCAAGAAACATTGATCCCTTTTCTGCCTCAGTTAGTTCAATTTTAGAATTTCTTGCAGAACTTTTCCAGCAAGGTTCCGCAGCAGATACAATTAGAGTTCATTTAGCTGCAATTTCCAATTTTCATATTGGTGAATACACTCCTAACCTGATGTCACATAATTTGTGTAAAGCATTCTTAAAAGACCTTTGCCTATTGAGACCTCCCATAAAAGAACCTCTGTCACCATGGGATCTGAATTTTTATTCTGATGCACCTAACCTCACCTCCCTCTGAACCCTCATCTTTATGTGATCTCAAATTTCTCTCTTGGAAAACTATCCTCCTAGTAGCCATTACATCTGCAAGAAGAGTCTCAGAGTTGCAAGCTCTATCCATCAAGCCGCCATATTTGATTTTCCATAAGGATAGAGCATCTCTGCTATCTAATCTATCCTTTGTGCCAAAAGTTTGTTCCCAAACCAGTCTGAATCAATCAATTGAGCTCCCAGTGTTTTTCCTAATCATAGCAACAAGGCAGAGTACAAACTTCACCAATTGGATGTGCATAGGCAACTTAGGTTTTATCTGCATAGCACTAAAGATTTCAGGAAAACAGATCAGTTATTCATCTCCTTTTCACAATCAAAAAAGGGCATGCCACTTTCAAACTGGCTCTCAAATTGCATTACCTTTATATACACCTCAAATAACAGGAATTTACCATTCAAAGTTAGAGGCTACTCGACTAGTGCCTTAGCAACATCCTCTGCTTACCTAGCCAGATTATCAATAGACAGTATTTGGGCCGCTGCTACGTGGACAAGACCCCATACTTTTATTACTCATTACAAAGTTGATTTGACCTCCAGGGACAGGGCATCCTTTGGTTCCACTGTGCTCAAAGGTATACTCCCGTGATCCACCCAGGAAAATGGTGCTAGGGATGGTGTCCCAACCAGTAAGAATGAAGGCGAGATAGGACAACATAACAAAGACATTATGTACTCACCATAACATTCCATGTTTGTTGTCCATCTCGCCATTCATTCTTACAACCCTCCCTCCTTTCCCCAGCCAAGGGCTCCTAGAGGACCTAGATGAGAGATCTTTCTTCTTTAGTGAAGGAGCTCCTCTGAATTTCCTTGTTATTTCTGTACCTGATGTTGCATGATTAATATAGACACATTGTTATGATTGGCAGCAAACAAGATCTGGGGAATTACACCTCTGCATGATGGGGTACCTGTTCAGCCATGAGCCAAGTAAGAGACTTCGAGCTAGCGTATTAGGCCAAGTCGGAGCTGAGGATCTTCTCCGAACCCAACCAATGAGAATGAAGGGTGGGATGGACAACAAACGCTGAACGTTATGGTGAGTACATAACTTCTTTTTATATTCAATATTCTTTTTTATTTATTAACTTTATACAGTTACTTGAAGATGTTCATCGTGCATACAGCTGCAGTCATAACAGATGGGTTATCCTGCCGTCAGGCGGGTCCTCGGTCGGCCGAATTCCAAAGTCTAGGTCCGGCGTCGGTTGTCGTCGCTTCTTCCCTGACATCAGTGTGACAGGGGTATAAAAGAGGCAGCCAACGCCATTTTCTCCAGTCTTTCTTGCCGCGCGGTGCCCGAAGCAGAAGCAGTTCGCAAGCGCCGGTCAGCCAGCTCCTGAGATTTACGAAAGTATTTCAGCCGAAGTCTTCTTGAAAGCCAAGTACCCCGTTGGGGAAACTTTTCTTGCCTCAGGCCGATGTCAGACAAAGTTAATAATTGCATTTCATGTGGGAAGCAAATACCGCATAAGGATTTCCACTCTTTCTGTATACCTTGCTTAGGCCCAGACCACGACGTCTCGGCCTGCCGTTTTTGTGCTAGATTCAATAAGCGCACTATTAAGCGTCGGGTGGAATTCGCCCTTCACTTTTTTGGCAAGAAATTCAATTATAGTATGTCGTCGGATACTCCGACTCCAGTTTTGAGCAAAAAACGCAAAGATAAGGACCGACTTACGAGGTCCGCGCAACTTACTGAAACCACGCTAAGGCTGACTACCGGTTCTCCGGTACTCAGCGAGGCGCCTACGCAGCCCCTGAGTACCCAAGACAATGCATTACCAGTGTCTTCAGTACCCGAGGTCGCAGGCTCCTCGGCCCCCTTTCCTACTACAGATCCCGACACCACTCCTGGCGGGGAAACTCAGAATTTAGACAGGCCTGCCATTTCTCAAGGGGTCTTTAGGCCTTCCTCCTTCTCTATTAAAGCCTTCACTAAATCTAAAGCAGCCATGAAAACCAAAAAACAGGTTCCTCAGACCCCCTCTCAAGGCACCATGCCTAAAAAACAGATGCTTAAAATGGCTGAGGATTTGATTACTCTTATTAGGGGTTCTCATCCCCCCTCTGAAAAAAGGCCCAGATTAGAGGAAGACTACCCTTCCTCAGATCAAGCTTCTATTACTTCAGAACTATCTGAAGACCAGGATTGTGCCTATTCTTCATTCGAAGACTCTGATGCAGAGGATTCTATTCCCTCGATCTCCCCCCCCCGAGGACTTCTCTTTTGGGGAAACCCTGCATACATTGAGGGAACACTTTCACTGGGAAGGCCAAGATTACTCAGATTCCAAGAAAAGGCTCAGGGAATTTCTTCTGCTCCCCCAGCATAGGCCTCTGGCTATCCCTCCTGTTTTGGATATATTGGATGATGTGTACACAGAAGCCAGCCGTAATCCTGATTCTTTGCCTCCAGCTCCTGTTGAACCAGACAGGTATTACCGGGTTCCTGATTCTCACCAGTTCCTATATAAAAGCCATACTGCTGACCCAGAAACAATTTCACAGGGTCCCAAGGGAATTAAGGCCTCTACTGTTAAAAATCCATTGCCTTCGGAGAGATTCCAGAGCTTTAGAAAGGTGGGGGGAAAAAGGTGTACACCTCGGCCACTTTAACCATGAGGGCATTAAACTGTCAGTTCCATATGTTAAAGTATCAACAGTTTTTGATATCTCAGCTGAAAAGCAAGATGACACAACCAGAACAACCAGATTTAAAAGAGTTGCAGGATTTGTTGCATGGTGCAGAGCAAGTGGGTAAGCATACCTTGCAGTGTGGTTTTGATGCTTTAGAGGCCTCATGTAGAGCTGCTGTTACGGGGTCTGTTATACGTAGGCATGCTTGGCTCAAAGAGCAAACCTTACCAGATCACGTCAAAGCTAAATTATTAGATGCACCTCTTCAAAAATATGTATTGTTTGGTGTTAAAGCTGAGAAGGTGCTAAAGAAAATGGAGGAAAAAGCGAAATCAATGCAAACAGTGAAAGATTTCCTGCAGGTACAGCCTCCACGTTTCAGCAGAAACTGGCCTTCAAAAAATTGGTCCTTTCCAGCCACGGATAGACCTCAAAGGAGCAGATACAGGCGCCCAAGGGGCAGAGGGCAACCTCAAGGATCCTTCAGAGCCAGACAGTGGCAAGCACCAACCCCAAGAGGTGGAGAAGATAGATCACAGTCCTTTAGAAAACAGACACAATGACTTCCCCCTACATCTGCCAAGCAAAGCTTTAATGGCAGCACCTTTGGGCGGAAAATTGACATTATTCTCAAAAAATTGGCATATTGTTACAAAAGACAAATGGATTCTGGACATTATAGACAGAGGCTACAGGTTCCACTTTCACACCCTTCCAAAAATGAGAGGCATGCCAAACCTGCCACAAAATCAAAGGGCAGAGGCACAAAAACAAGTTTCAGCTCTCATAGACATGAAAGCAATTCAAGAGGTACCTGCAAAAGAACAGGGTCAAGGGTTTTATTCCAGACTATTCCTGGTACCGAGGAAAGACAAAGATTGGTGACCTATCTTAGACCTATCCATCCTAAACACATATCTACAGGTACCAAAATTCAGGATGCTCACATTACAGCAGCTTCTTCCCATGCGGGGCAAGGAGTCTTGGCTGGTAACATTGGACCTCAAGGAGGCATACCTGCATGTCCCTATCAGACAAGATTGCAGAAGATACCTCAGATTTCTTGCAGGTTCAACCCATTACCAATTCTCTGCATTGACCTTTGGCTTATCTACTGCGCCCAGAGTGTTTACGAAATGCCTGGCATCAGTAATCGCCTTCTGCAGACTACTAGGGATACAGATCTACCCATATCTGGACGACTGCCTGATTCAAGCGGACAACAAGGACATACTACTGCAGCACCTGGCGTTTGTAATAAAACTGTTGAACTTCCTGGGATACACAGTCAACAAAAAGAAATCAAAACTAATACCCTCTCAACAAATAATTTTCCCGGGTGCCAGCTTGGATACAACCACCCAGATGGCCTACCTCACGCCAGACAAGCAAGGGCAACTGTCTCAATACTTCAGAAAAACGGCAACTTACACCAGGCTAACTGCAAGGAAAATCCTGCAGGCTCTGGGATTCATGACATCTTGCATCCTACTAATCCCATGTGCAAAGCTGCATATGAGGAAACTTCAATGGTACCTGAAAAACTTATGGTCTCAACACAGCAACAGCTTGGAAGCAATTATACCACTCATTCCATGCCTTCAAAAGGAATTTATGTGGTGGGCTCAAGCTTGCCAAAGAAACTCAGGTCTTCCTTTATGTGTACCTCAAGCAACTCATATCTTCACAACAGTCGCCTCAGACTACGCCTGGGGAGCACACATGACAGATCAGTGCATTCAGGGAAAATGGACCCGAAAAGAGAAGCACCTCCACATCAACCAAAAAGAAATGGTAGCCGTGCAAAAGGCTATTATGACCTTCAAAGACCTACTGCATCCAGGCCAGCTATTGATAAGGACAGACAACACCACAGTGATGTGGTACATAAACAAACAGGGGGGAACTCATTAATACCCCCTTTGCAGGCAAGCCATGACCCTATGGAACACAGCACTGGAATTGCAAATTCAACTGCAGGCACAATTCCTGCCAGGGAAGGAAAACACACTGGCAGACAACCTAAGCAGAAATATGACTGATCCACATGAATGGAAGTTGCATCCTCAACTTTTCACAAAGATAACTCTGGCATGGGGACAGCCAGACATAGATCTCTTTGCTACGCACAGAAATTGCCAGTTGAAAAAATTTTGCTCAAGGACCTATCATCCACAAGCCTGGAAAGTGGACGCACTTTCCTTCAATTGGGCAACATTGACAGTCTATGCCTTCCCGCCTTTTCCTCTGCTGCCCAAAGTTCTATTAAAAGCCAGAGCAGAGAGGCCAAAAATGATTCTCATCATTCCAGACTGGCCAAGACAACACTGGTATCCGCTCCTGAGGAGCCTGACACATTCCCCACCATGGATCCTACCTCTAGTCCCTCTCCTGTTGTCCCAGCACAACTACAAAACCCTTCACAGCCATCTCAAAACTAAATCTAGCTGCATGGAGAATTCCTTGATTTCCCAACAGTTTCTCTCCTCCAAGGAGGTGCAGGATGTCATCTTGGAGGCCAGAAGACCTTCTACTAGAAAGGCTTGCTCCGCCAAATGGAAACGATTTTGTGCATGGAATCTAGAAAAGGGACAGAATCCTTGGGTAATAAATATCCCTCAAATTTTACAGTACCTAGCTGAGATGTTAAACAATGGACTCTCCTCCGTCAAGATCCACGCTTCAGCCATTTCTGCACAATACAACACAGATCCTCCATTATTCTCTCACCCTCTCTTAAGGCAGTTCCTCAGAGGGGCAAAGAATTTAAAACCCCCAAGGAAACCACCAGTCCCTGCTTGGGACCTCAACTACATATTGGAAAAGCTGACCCTTCCTCCCTTTGAGCCAGCTTCTTCAACAGAGTTACAGTACTTGTCATGAAAAACAGCCTTTCTTCTGGCTATCACCTCAGCATGCAGGGTTTCGGAGCTACAGGCCCTCATGGCTGTGCAACCATTCATCATTTTCCATCAGGACAGAGTTTCCTTACGAACCAATCCTGCCTTTATGCCAAAGGTAGTATCCAGTGTTGCTTTGAATCAGACTATCCACTTACCTACCTTTTATCCTAATCCACAAAACAAAGAGGAAAGACTACTACATTCCTTGGACATTCACAGACAACTACGTTACTACCTGGACAGAACAAAGCCATTCAGGAAATTTGAGCAACTCTTTGTGTCCTATGCTGTAGGTGCTCAGGGAAAGGCTATTTCCAAACAGACAATTTCAAAATGGATAGCCCACTGCATACGCTTTTGTTACTCTTTTCATGGAAAAACTGTGCCTGCATGCATCAGATCCCACTCCACCAGAGCCACAGCTACCTCTGTAGCCTTCCTCAGGGGAGTCCCTACCAAGGACATTTTGGAAGCAGCCACCTGGAGTTCAGTGCACACTTTCTCCAAGCACTATCACCTCCCACTATACTCAAAATCTAGGGCGGCCTTTGCCACAGCAGTCCTGCAGGGCATCCTAGCCCCTCCTAGTTCCACTTAGTGCCTACCACCATTACTTAGCTTTGGGATTCTACCCTTCTGTTATGACTGCAGCTGTATGCACGATGAACATAGTACAGTTTTGTACCTACCATAAATGTAGATGTTTGAGTGCTCATACAGCTGCAGTCCAGGTTTCCCTCCCTCCAACCCCTCTTAGGACAGGCCTTATGACATACACTTTTCATATAAACTTTTTGGGGTATTCTTTTATGGTGTATTTGCTTGCAACTACTGTTTTTGATTTATCAACATTGCATCTTTGCATAACATTATGTTTGCCTTCCTTCTGGGGGCACCTGACATCTGGGGCAAGAAAAACTGAAGAAAATGGCGTCGGCTGCCTCTTTTATACCCGTCGCACTGACGTCAGGGAAGAAGCGACGACAACCAACGCCGGACCTAGACTTTGGAATTCGGCCGACCGAGGACCCGCCTGACGGCAGGGTAACCCATCTGTTATGACTGCAGCTGTATGAGCACTCAAACATCTACATTTATGGTAGGTACAAAACTGTACTTTTCTCAATATACCTATCACATCACACCCGTTGACACTTCCCATTTAAACAAATACAAAGCTCTAGCAGTCTCAGCTAGAGTGAAGTACAGTAGATACTTTAAAAACAAATCCATTGGTGGCCATCCAAAATAAACAAACTTTATAACAAGAGGAAAAAACTTCTTAAACTGTGTAGTGTTGTGAGAACTCCTTAGAATAAGGATAGCACTATAAGGACCAGTAAAGCAACCCAAGAATGCGGATTAGCTTGTGAAACAAAGGATAACTACAAATACTTTGTCAGCTATGTTAGACAACTAAGTAATAGCACTCATGATTGCTTTGAACTTCTTAATGGACCCCCTGACCCAAATTACATTGTAAATATACTATCAAACAAGTTCTGTGCAAAGCTAATCCATGAAACACCCAACACCACTACTACCAGATTTCCTTACCCCGTCATTACAAAGAACGTATATTTAAGATGTTATCTAAAACCAAATACATTTCCTTCATGGGTCCTGGTAATATACCTGGGTGATTGCTGAACAGAGTCAAACAGGCTGTCATCAGACCTCTCCTTAAACATGTTTAACCTAAGTCTAGCCATCAGCTATGTATCCGAATCCTGGTACACTGCTGTGGTGGAGCACCTCCCCAAGGGTGGCTTATCAGTGACCTTGGGAATTGCAGAGCAGTCAGTTTCATGGGTCTGATATGTGAGCAATGGAGCATCTCACAACCAGTCTCTTTAATGATGGTGTTTAAAATATTGTTAAGCTCGATGCACAACAATTTGACTTTATGTAAGGGAGATTTTTCTTGTTAAATCTTGTTAACGTCTTTAAGAAGTTTATACAAGCTGTCAACAGTGGTCAGGCTGTTCATACAGCTTATATTGATCTGGCCAAAACATTTGATACCATACATTATGACAGAATTGTAAGGAAACTATCATACTTAAACACAAATCCTTACAGGGTAAGATAAATTGCCAGTTGGCTGAAAGACAGAACCCACATAGTTCACTTGGCAGGAGCCTCTTCAGATAGTTTTAAGGTAGCCAGTGGAGTCCTCCAGAGGTCCTGTCCTGTTTGGCATCTACTTCTCTGATCTCATTAATGATAACAAGGTCCTAACAACTTGGTGTAATTGGATATCTGCACCTTGCAGAAAGAGCTTACCTAGGTTTAATATGTGTTGTACAGAAAATGGTATTACACTGAATGCTATGATGTTTAGTGTTTTTTTTTTTTGTTTTTTTTTAGGAAACAGAAGTTACTCAATGTACAGTATAGATAACATAGCATTATAAAGCAAAAAGGTAGTCAGTGACTTGGGTATGTGGGTCCACAGTTCCCTCTGTGATCATCTACATATGTTATATATTTTATGTGACATCTCAACTAACTTGAAGAGCTGCAGAGAACTATAGATGTTCTTCGTGTTTCACTGTTGCAGTCATCACACTTAGGTTATCTGTCTGCAGGTAGCCTTCAGTCAGCCTGAATACCAGAGTCTTGGGATTTTTGCATTGGATGCTGTCGCCTCTTCCATGACGTCAGGTCATCAGGGGTATAAAACATGCATCCGACGCCTTCCGATGTTCGATTTAAACCAACAGCTTTGTTTTTGACTAAAAACATAGAGATGTTATGTGATCCTATCTCGCCTACATTCTGAATGATGGGTTCGGAGCCGATCCCTCGGCTCCGACTCGGCACGCTTATGCCAAAGAGCGAAGTCTCTTATTGGCTGAGCTTACTATATCCCAGGATGCACCACTACCAGTCCCCCAATCGTTTGCCGCTTCCCTGCGAAGACGTGGTCTCGAGCTGGCTGGGCTGAGTAGCTTTTATTAACTACTTTTCTGTCAGTTTTTTGCTGTTTTTTGGTCACAAAAGCTGTTTTAACGGCTATCGCACCTTTGTGTACGTTTGGATTGTGAAAATTGTTGTGTGTGATTGGGTTGAGCTTGTTTTCGGCCCCCCTTACATCCAGGGCCTTCCCGGTCAACCTTTGAAAACTTTTCAGGGTCTCAAGCCTTTAGTAGTTTAGAGTTCCCTGTCATTTACAGTTAGTGTTTGTGTTAAAATATAACTGTAAGCTTGGATTTATCACAAGCAAATCTATAGTTGTTTAATTTCCTGTCAAAAGTTGTTTAACATCATGTCTCAGACCCCTAGGCCTTCGGGCTTTAAAAAATGTTCGAAATGTGGTTTTAAGATGTCTATTACTGATGATCATTTGCTCTGTGTATATTGTCTAGGGGCAAAGCACTTGCAGGAGTCATGCAGTGTATGTCACGCTTTTTCCTCAAGGGTCCTCCAGGAGAGGAAAAATAAATTGATTCTTAAGGGGTTAATTAAACCCTCCTTTGAAGAAGCCTTAGCATCCTCTCCGGCTCCGCCAAAAGAAAGGGCTTCGGTTCCGACCAGTCCGTCGGATCCGACTGCCAAGAGACCTAGGCAGGCCTCTCCTTCGGCTCCAAAGACTTCGGAGCCGAGGTTGGAACGGTCTGCCTCGATGCCACCAGTATCGACTCCTCTGGCTTCGGAGCCGATGGCTAGGGCATCGAGAGGCGGGTCACCTTCGTCGGCTCCACTGCTCTCGGAGCCGACAGGGGTCGCCCGCTCAGACACTTCCTCCTCGGCACCGAAGTCTACCTCGGCACCGATGGAATCTGCTATGAGTATTCCCTCGGCGCCGATACTCGTCGAGTCGCCTCTGAGCCGGTCCCCTAGCCCTTTGGGGCCGATGGAGAGGCCTTCTCGAACCCGTTCTGTTTCCTCTCGGTCTTCGAGGATGTCGGATTCTGATATAGACAGGGTGCTCCAAAGACTGTTCCAGTCCCCAGTCTTCCAAAAATTTGTTTCGGTTCCGACCCAGCTGGTTTCGGAGCCGATAACCTTGGCCCACCCCGTTGCCATTCCTCCTCCGACCGCTTCGGCTCCGTTGGAGCAGGTGCTGTTGGAGCCGGTGGAGATCTTAGGGTCGGCTCCGACCCTTACTCCAACCCGGGCCTTCGGGTCCGAGTTTAGTACGGACTTCTTCGGCTGGACCGGGGTGATGTTTGGGACCTATGCTTTCGGTTCGAGCCTCCCCTCGGTGCTTGCTGCGGGACTTCCGTCGGCTATCACGGCTCGAGTCTGGACACTCCCAGGACTCTGGGGTCCGGCTTTCAGGGCCATGAGGAGTGCCTTGGCCAAGTCCTCTTCGCCATCTCTCCGGTTTTACCAGCACCTTCCTGGGCGTGGAGACTGGGTCTTTGGCAGTTCCCTGTCCGTAGCCAGCGGAGCCCCGAGGCCTGAGGTTACCCCAGTGGGGTTCCCTCCTCCTGAGGGTTCTTCGGAGTTGTCTTCAGAGGAACCCCAAGGAAGAGATCGTGCAAGAGGAAGCACGTGGACTCCCCGAGTCTATTACATCGGACACTGATATGGATGATGCGGAGGGGTCCCGAAGTCGTCCTCGGATGATGTCTCATTTGCAGACATCTTAGAGATCCTCAAACAACGAGGCGGCTGGATATCCAAACTCCCCTCTGCTGACGAATCAGTGCTCCTCAAGGCCTTTGGGGCTCAGCCCTCCGCCTCCTGGGTGTCTCCGCCCTTCGACGAGCTTCTGGATTTAGTTTGTCGAAGGGCGTGGGAACATCCAGATACCGTGGAACCAGTCCTTCTCGTCCAAATAAATTTTTATCTGCTCCCCGAGAAGGAGTTCCTTACTAAAGGCGTGGCTGTAGATGCCATGGTGGTGGCATCTGCTACACAACAGGACGTGGCAGAGGCTTCAGCGTCCATCCATCCTCCTAATAAGGAGTCTAGGAGTATGGATAGGTGCGGAAGCGCACCCTGACTTCAGCGGCCTTTACCTTAAGGTCTCTGAATTATTTGGCACATTTTACCAGGCTTCAGAGGGATCTGGTCAAGGAGTTGTCAGATTCCTCTCGGGTAACCTACCTGAGCAGCTAGCCCAGTCCGTTAGCTCTCAGTTGGCTATCCTTACGTCAATTTCTAACTCGTCCATGAGGCTCATTTCCTATGCGGCCGAAGGGGCGGGTAGAGCGGCAGGCACAGGCGTGGCTCTACATAGACAAGCCTGGCTCCGCTTGTGTCAGTTTGCGGAAGCCTTCAAGTCTTCCTTCGCCGACGCTCCCTTTGATGGGTCCTCATTGTTTGGACCCAAGGTGAAAGACACCCTTACCCGCTGTGAGCAAGAGGGAAAAACGTTATCTGCCGTAGGTGCCCGTTATTCCACTCCCTTCGGCCTTACCCCAAGGCTAAAGGAGGGGAAAATGTGGTTCAAAATCTCGCAAGTTTTTCTCCCAACAGCAGGAAGATTCCCCGTCCAGAGGCAGAGGGCGGGAAAATTTTTCAGGGAGACGCCGTCCCAGAGGCGGCAGAGGGCCCCGCAATTCTGGAGACCGCGAGTCCTTTCGTGGCTCTTCAGCCTCCCACACGTCATGAGGGATTGCCCGGCTGTGCTGCTCGGAGCCAGTCGGGTGTCGTTGCCAAGCACCTAAATGCCTGGGAGTCAATCACTCAGGACAGATGGGTGCCGGATCATTGCCGGAGGTTACACCATCCCATTCAAATACTCACCCCCACCGTCCAAGAGAATCCCGGACCCACCACCCAGTCAAAGGGAAATAGCAGCCGCAGAAGCTTTAAAGCTGCTAGGAAAAGGAGTCATCCAACCGGTCCCCACAGACCAGATCGGATCAGGAAATTACTCCAGGTTCTTTTTACTCCAAGGAAAGACAGGGGACCTGAGACCAATATTGGATCTCAGCAGACTGAACCAATCCGTCACGAAATCCAAATTCCGAATGGTCACGTTACAATCCATTCTTCCGTTGCTGGAGAAGGATGTTTGGATGTGCTCCATAGACCTCAAGGACGCCTATTATCACATACCGATACATCAGGCGTCCAGAAGGTATCTGCGCTTCAGCCTGGGAGTCAGTCATTACCAATTTTGTGCTCTGCCCTTTGGTCTCACCACAGCCCCAGGGTGTTCACCAAGTGTTTGGCAGTAGTGACGGCTCACCTGAGAAGTCTTGGATTCCAAGTGTTTCCCTATCTCGACGACTGGCTCCTGACTGCCACCACCAGGCATCTACTAATGGACAACCTCAAAGCCACCATCTCCCTGGGTATTTCCCTAGGGATTACATTCAATTGGTCAAAGTCTGTCTTGCTGCCCTCTCAGCATAAAGTTTATAGGAGCAGAGATAGACTCAAGATTGATGCGTCTTTCTTCCTGCGAAAGGATCCGAACTTTACAGGGCCAAGTTCAAGCTCTAATCTCGAGATCCAAAGCCCCAGCCAGGATGGTCCTACAGGTTTTAGGCTCAATGTCTGCCACGGTTCTTTTAGTTCCTCTGGCAAGATTACACATGAGGATTCTTCAGTGGCTCTTGTCAACTCAATGGTCCTTTCAGGATCTTCCCCTCAATCATCACATCATGATTACGGAAATATGCAAAAGGGACCTTCGCTGGTGGCTTCAGACATCCAATTTGGATCAGGGAAAACCCTTTGTTCTCCCCCCTCCAGTGGTTACCCTGACGACAGATGCCTCCCAGATAGGGTGGGGGGGGGCATTGTCTGGGCAGGCTAGTTCAGGGCTCCTGGCCTTCGGACGAAGCTCTTCTCCACATCAACGTGTTGGAGATGAGGGCTGTACTTCTATCCCTACAGGCCTTACACAAGTTTCTTCCTCAGGGCATCATCGCCATCCACACAGACAACATGTCGGTGGTTTGGTATCTGAACAAACAAGGAGGGACCAGATCGTACCCCTTTGCAGAGAGGCCATGAGAGTGTGGGAATGGGCTGTAGCTACCAACCGCTTCTTGGTAGCGACCCACATCCCGGGAAAGTCAAATGTATTGGCGGACAAATTAAGCAGGACAATTCTCTCTCCTCACGAATGGTCTCTAAACCGCACAGTAGCAGCCCAGGTTTTCAAGAGATGGGGACGCCGTGCTGCGACCTATTTGCAACTCCACAAAACACCAAGTGCCAGAGGTTCTTCTCCTTGATTCCACATCAGGAAGTACCAGCCATGGATGCTCTAGCACAACCTTGGCCAACAGGGCTACTTTATGCCTTTCCTCCAATTCCACTCCTTCCAAAAGTTATTCAAAAAGCTTCTCAACTGGAGTCTTCAATGATTCTGATTGCCCCATACTGGCCTCGTCAGATATGGTTTCCTTACCTGAAAAAGCATGCAGTGGGCGATCCGTGGACCTTAGACCTGATCCCGGATTTGCTAATCCATCAGTCGGGACATTGGCATCAGTCCCTTCAATCTCTAAAATTGACAGCTTGGCTCCTCCACTTCCAACCTTAGTTAGAAGGCACACACTAGACCGGAAGTTGTTCACATTTTATCTTGACCCACAAACCCACCACTAACAAATTGTACCTCAGTAAGTGGAAGAGGTTTGCTATCTGGGCTCAACTCAAGGGCTTAGACCCTATCACTGCTCCTGTCCCAGAGGTTTTGAAATTCTTAACATCCCTGTTTAATCAGGGATCTTCTGTCTCAACTATTAAAGTCCAACTAGCTGCTATCTCTAAATTCCATGAATCCACGGATCCTCCTTTGATGAGCAGCAGACTATGCAAAACGTTCATTAAAGGTGCCAGTCTGTTAAGACCACCAGTTTTCATCCTGCACCTCCGTGGGATCTTGATTTGGTGCTTCGCATTAACATCTCCCCTTTTGAACCGGCTGCTACATGCGAATTAAAATATCTGTCTTGGAAAGCGGCATTCTTAGTGGCTATTACCTCTGCAAGAAGAGTCTCAGAGCTTCAAGCCCTGTCTATTAAACCACCGTACTTGATTTTCCACAAGGATAGAGTATCACTTAGGCCTAATCCATCCTTTGTCCCAAAAGTCTGTTCTAGTTTCTGTCTTCAACAATCTCTAGAGCTACCAGTTTTCTTTCCAAAATTCTCTAATGAAGCAGAATACACTCTCCATAAATTGGATGTTCACAGGCAATTACGCTTCTATTTAGACAGGACTCAGCAACCGTAAGTCAGACCAGTTGTTTGTGTCCTTCTCAGATAATAAATTGGGCCAAACCATTACAAAAGCTACAATCTCGAAATGGATCAGAGATTGCATAACTCAGGCCTATTCTTCTTGAATAAACAACTTACATCATCTATCAAAGCTCATTCTACCAGAGCTATGGCTACTTCTATAGCCTTTCATTCCAAGCTCGCTATATCGGAAATTTGTGCTGCGGCTACTTGGTCCAACCCGCACTTTCATTTCCCACTACAAATTGGATGTGGCATCTAGAGGCGAGGTTCCTTTGGTTCCCCGGTACTCAGGAGTGTTTTTCAGTGGGCCACCCCGGATTCAGGTGCTAGGACGCTGTCCCATCATTCAGAATGTAGGCGAGATAGGATCACATAACATCTTTTAGTTATGTACTCACCATAACTTCAGATGTTTGGGATCCATCTCGCCTACATTCCTGATACCCACCCTCCTTCCCCCTGCCTTGCAGATCAGAAGAGATTGAACGGTTTTGAGCTCCACTGTTTTTATCTTGTTTCATCTGACGATGTTATATAAGCAGGGTATGCATGTGTGCATGTATGCGGACAAACTAGATCTGGGGGACTGGTAGTGGTGCATCCTGGGATATAGTAAGCTCAGCCAATAAGAGACTTCGCTCTTTGGCATAAGCGTGCCGAGTCGGAGCCGAGGGATCGGCTCCGAACCCATCATTCAGAATGTAGGCGAGATGGATCCCAAACATCTGAAGTTATGGTGAGTACATAACTAAAAGTTTCTCAGGCCCAGAGTTCGCACTACGCCTAGAAAACCGATGACCAAAGTGCATGCTCAAGCTCCCTTGCCACAGAAACAAATGTTTAGAATGGCTGAAGACCTTATTACATTAATTAGGGGAAGCCAGCCTTCCCCCTCTAAAAGACAAAGAATTGATTTTCCTTCTGATTCTACAGACCACGAGGAGTCTGATGACTCTGACCCCTTTGATTACCAGGACATATCTTTATGTACCTATGAAGATTCAGATGCAGAGGATTCCATTCCCTCTGCCCCCCCCCCAGAGTACTTTTCTTTTGGTGAAACCTTGCATAGCCTTAGACAACATTTTCGCTGGGAATGCCAGGACTACCCACAGAAAAGAGACTCAGGGATTTTTTAGATTTGCCTCAGCACAGGCCTGTAGCTATACCCCCTGTCTTGGATATTGTAGATGATGTCTTCATGGAATCCAGTCTTATCCCTGATACCTTGCCACCAGCTCCTAGAAAGCTTGATAGGTACTACAGAGTGCCTGACTCTCACAGATTTCTCTAAAAACTCCACTGCGGATCCAGAGACCATTTCCCAGGGACCTAAAGGTATTAAGGCTACTACAGCCAAAAACCCTACCCCTTCGGACAGGGATTCTGGAGCTTTAGACAGATGGGTAAGAAGGTATATACCTCTGCAACTCTTGTCATCAGGGCTTTAAATTGCCAGTTTCACATGTTGAAGTACCAGCAGCATATTATGGGACTAATTAAACAAAAAAATGTTTTTGATTCTAGGTTGTGCAGAAAACAAAGATTTACAAGAGTTAATGCATTCTGCAAACCAATTTGGTAAACGCACTTTGCAGTGTGGTTTTGATGCATTAGAAGCATCTTGCAGGGCTGCTGTCACTGGGTCTCTTCTGAGAAGACATGCTTGGCTGAAGGAACAAATCTTGCAAGACCATGTCAAAGCAAAATTACTAGATGCTCCATTAAATCAAGAATGTTTATTTGGCACAAAAGCAGAAGTTGTTCTTAAAAAGATGGAGGAAAAAGCTAAATCAATGCAAACTGTTAAAGATTTCTTACAGGTACAGCCACCTAGATTCAGTAGGCATTGGCCTTCAAAAAACTGGACCTTTAAAGTCCCTCCAAGACCTTCTCAGTCCAAACCCAGGGGTAGCAGACCACAAAGACTACAGTCTCAGGGTATGCACAGATCTAAATAGTGGAGTGCTCCCACCTCAAAAACAGAGAGTGGTAAACCCCACCCCCTTATGGAAAACATTTCACAATGATTTGCCCTGCTTCCTTCCCAGCCATGCTCAAGTACTTGTACCCCTAGGAGGAAAACTCGCCCTGCATGCAAAAAACTGGGAGTATATTACCCAGGACCAATGGGTCTTAAACATTGTATCCCAGGGATACAGATTCTACTTCCACTCACTGCCAACCCCAAGCAGATTGCCCGACCTTCCTCCAAACCGGTGGGCAGAGGCCCAAAAGGAAGTACTTTCTCTTCTCAGTATCAGGGCTATTCCACCTGTTCCCTCAGTGTAAAGGGGACAGGATTTTTACTCCAAACTGTTCCTGGTGCCCAGAAAAGAGAACTCCTGGTGGCCCATCCTGGATCTGTCAATTTTCAACACCTTCCTGGTGCCAAAATTCAAAATGCTTACACTTCAGCAGCTGCTTCCTGTGCTAGCCAAGGACTCCTGGCTGGTCACCCTAGACTTAAAAGAAGCTTATCTGCACATCCCCATAAGGGAATCTTGCAGGAAATTTCTACGGTTCAGGGCAGGCTCTATGCACTATCAGATGTTCTTCGTGTTTCACTGTTGCAGTCATTACATTTAGATTATCTGCTTGCAGGTAGTCCTCAGTCGGCCTGATTAACAGAGTCTTGGGTTCTGCGTCGGTTGCTGCCCCTTCTTCCATGATGTCAGGTCAGGGGTATAAAACATGCAGCCAACGCCATTACATCAGTTTTTCTTGCCCTGCAGTGCCTGAAGCAAAAGCAAGTTCGCAAGTGCCGGTCGGCTGACTCCTGAAATTTTCGTTTTCGAGTTTCAGAACCGAAGTCTTCAACTAAAGCTAAGTACCCCGTTGGGGAAATCTTTTCTTGCTCCTTACCGATGTCAGTAAAAGTTAATAGTTGCATTACTTGTGGAAAGCAAATACCTCATAAAGATTTTCATTTGTCCTGTATTCTTTGCCTAGGCCCTGACCACGATGTACCTTGCTGTCAGTTTTGTGCTTTATTTAATCAGCGCACTATCCATCGTCAGTATATTTTCGCCTCTAAATATTTCGGTTCTCTGTTTAATTATTCAGAAATGTCATTGGTTAGCTATCCGTCTACCGGGATTCCAAAAAAATACAAAGATAAAGACAGAGACAGGCCACCGAGGTCCAAAACTGCCGACGATGTTTCTCCTAAGCCAGTCGCCAGTTCGCCGGTACTCAGTGAGGCGCTTTCGCTGCCCCTGATACCCGCTACTTCTGATTCACAGACCTCTACTGAGACCCATTCAGAGTCTGGTATGCCGCGAGATGCTTCAGCTATGGAACCCATGGATGTCTCTACCTTGGATGGGTCCGGAGCCACTGTGCAGGCACCGGCTTCTGAGGGTGAATTCAGCCCTACGGACTTGCATATTAAATCGACGCCTCCTTCTTTCCTTGGGCCTAAATCTCGATCCATGTTTAAATATCGATGCCCAGGCCACATGCACAGGCCTCTAGGCCTAAAAAAACAAATTATAAGAATGGCTGAAGATCTAATAACTCTAATCAGGGATAGCCAACCCCCCCCCCTTTCTAAGAGGCCTAGGACTGAAGTTGATTATGGAATATTCTGATCAGGATTCTGTTTTTTCCGACTCTTCTGATGGTCTGGATTTGCTCTTGCCTACTTATGAGGATTCTGATGCAGAGGACTCTTTTCCCCTCTGCTTTCCCTCCTGAGGATTTTTCTTTTGGGGAAACCTTACATACTCTAAGGGAGCATTTCCACTGGGTAAGCCAGGATTTTTCTGATTCAAAAAAGAGGCTTTAGGGATTTCCTTCTCCTACCTCAGCATAGGCCTTAAGCTATTCCTCCTGTACAAGACATTGTTGATGATGCTTTCTCGGAATCTAGTTTGGCCGCTTTCTCGGAATCTAGTTTGGCCCCTGATTCCCTGCCTCCTGCTCCCAGAAAACCTGACCGATACTACAGGGTCCCTGAGTCCCACAAGTTCCTTTTCAAAAATCCTATTGCAGATCCAGAGACTATTTCACAGGGGCCCAAGGGCATTAAGGCTTCTACTGCTAAAAATCCTACCCCTTCTGATAGAGACTCCAGGGCGCTGGATAGATGGGGTAAGAAGGTTTACACTTCTGCAACCTTGGCCATTAGGGCTTTAAACTGCCAGTTTCATATGTTAAAGTATCAACATGTTATTGAATTGCTTAAACAGAAAATTATGTTGACTCCTGACTGTGCTGAAAACAAAGAATTACAGGATTTAATGCATTCTGCTGAACAGGTTGGAAAACATACTTTTGCAATGTGGATTTGATTTATTAGAGGCCTCTTGCAGGGCTGCTGTTACTGGGTCTGTGCTCAGAAGGCATGCTTGGCTTAAGGAGCAGACTTTGCCTGATCATGTTAAAGCTAAACTGTTGGATGCTCCCTTAAATCAGGACCGCCTGTTTGGCAACAAAGCTGAGAACGTTCTTAAAAAGATGGAAGATAAGGCTAAATCTATGCAAACTGTTAAAGATTTCTTACAAGTTCAGCCTCCAAGATTTAGTAGGCATTGGCCTTTCTAAGAATTGGTCCTTTCCAGCCCCTTCCAGGTCTTCTCAATCCAAACCCAGACACAGCAGAAACCCCAGGTTTCAGTCCCAGGGGACGCACAAGAGTAAGCAGTGAGGGGTTTCCACATCCAAATCTGGGAGTAGTAAGACTCCCCCCTATGGAAAACTGTCTCAATGACTTGCACTTCCCAACTGAATGCTCCTTTAGGCGGAAAGGTTGGTCTGCAGGCAAAAAACTGGGAAGTCATTACCCAGGACAAATGGGTTTTAAATATAGTGTCCCAAGGATACAGATTTCACTTCCACACGTTACCAACACAAAGCGGGTGGCCAGATCTACCCCCAAATCAGCGGGCAGAGGCCCAAAATCAAGTACTCTCCCTCTTAAGCATTGGGGCTATTCAGTTGGTACCAGAAGAGGAAAAGGGATAAGGTTTCTATTCAAGACTTTTCCTGGTACCCAGAAAAGACAATTCTTGGCATCCTATCCTGGACCTTCCTACTCTAAACACCTTTCCGG
Source organism: Protopterus annectens (assembly GCF_019279795.1). Classification (NCBI taxonomy): domain Eukaryota; kingdom Metazoa; phylum Chordata; order Ceratodontiformes; family Protopteridae; genus Protopterus; species Protopterus annectens. Next base: position 958,835,159 of record NC_056726.1, read on the forward strand.
TGATTCCAAAATTCAAGATGCTGACTCTTCACCAGCTGCTTCCTATGCAAGGCAAAGATGTCTGGTTGGCAACACTAGACTTAAAAGAAGCATACCTGCACATCCCTATCAGGGAGTCTTGCAGAAGATACCTACGCTTCAAAGCAGGCTACATACACTATCAGTTCTCTGCACTTCCCTTTGGCTTATCTACTGCGCCCAGGGTATTCAAAAAGTGCCTAGCTCCAGTCATTGCATTTTGCAGGTGAAGAAATATTCAAATATACCCATACCTGGACGATTGTCTAATTCATGCAGAAAGCCAGGACATACTTTTGAATCATCTGGCCTTTGTTCAAAGGGTGCCGACTTGTCTGGGGTACACCATAAATGAAAAGAAATCATACCTGGTACCCAGTCAATAAGTTGTACTCCTGGGAGCAAGCTTGAATTCAATACATATGAGGAAATTACAATGGTATCTCAAAAGCCTATGGTGCCAGCATTCTCAAGCTCTAGAAGCAGTGATTCCTGTCATACGTTGCCTACACCTAGAGTTCCTCTGGTGGGCAGGGGCCTGCCACCAAAACAAGGGACTACCATTCACACTACCCCCTGCCGCCCAAACCTTAACAGACGCATCAGACTAGGCATGGGGGGATCACCTGGCAGGGAAGTGCATTCAGGGCAAATGGAAACCAAGTCAAATGCACCTGCACATAAATCAAAAAAAATGTTAGCTGTGCAGAATGCTCTGACAGCCTTCAAGGACCACATTCATCCAGGGACAACTAATGGTAAAGACGGACAACACCACTGTCATGTGGTACATAAACCAGCAGGGCGGTACACATTCTTACCCCCTCTGCAGACTAGCCATGGCATTGTGGGACACATTCTTGAGCTACCAAGTGAATCTACAAGCTGAATTCCTGCCAGGAAAATTAAATACACTGTCAGACGGACTAAGCAGAAACCTCATGGACCCACACGAGTGGAAACCTGGAACCAAGGATTTTCAACATGCTGACACGCAAATGGGGGAGCCCAGATATAGACCTGTTTGCCTCCCCCAAAACCATCAATTGGACAAATTTTGCACAAGGATTCCCCACAAGCTAGCTTGGAAAGTGGATGCTCTGTCCTTCGCCTGGAAAAAACTATCAGTTTATGCCTTTCCTCCTCTGCTTCTGCTCCCCGAAGTACTACTAAAGATCAAACAGGACAAGCCAAGAACGATTTTAATTGCACCAGACTGGCCACACCAACACTACTACCCTCTCTTGTGCAGTGTGTCATGCTTGGCCCCGTGGCACCTGTCTCAGACTCCTTCCCTGTTGTCTCAGCAGGAGAACCAGATTCTGCACCCTCAGCTGCAAACCCTGAACCTAGCAGCCTGGCTAATTACCTAATCTCTCCTTTACCATCCCTCAGTAAATCAGTGATGGATATCATTTTAGAAGCATGGAGGCCTAGTACTACAAAATCTCATGCTGCAAAATGGAAAAGATTCTGTGCCTGGTAGCAGTCTCGGGATGAGCACAGCAGCACCCAATTTACCTTAGATACTACAATGCTTGACTGAGATGCTTCATTAGGGCTTGTCCTTTTCCTCTATCAAAATTCATGCCTCAGCCATTTCAGCTCATTATAACACAGAGCCTCCTTTCTTCTCTCACCCACTGCTCAAGCAGTTCTTTAGAGGGGCCAAAAATTTAAGGCCACCCAGGAGAACTCCAACTCCAGCCTGGGACCTTAACTTTGTCTTGGAGAAACTCACTCTTCCTCCTTTCGAGCCAGCTGCTACTGCAGATTTAAAATTCCTTTCTTGGAAAACAGCTTTCATTTTAGCAATCACTTCAGCAAGAAGGGTATCTGAATTACAGGCCCTTATGGCAGTGGAGCCTTTCATCATCTTTCATGCGGACAGGGTGTCCCTCAGAACCAATCCCTCCTTCATGCCCAAGGTGGTATCCAGTGTGGCTCTTAATCAGTCCATTCATTTGCCTACCTTCTTTCCTAACCCACAGAACAAAGAGGAACAGATACTGCACTCCTTAGATGTACACAGACAACTTAGCTTCTACTTGGACAGGACTAAACCTCAAAGGAAATCTGAATAACTGCTGGTGGCATTTGCTGCAGGGACAGAAGGGAATGCTATTTCAAAGCAAACCATTTCAAAATGAATAGGCAACTGCATTTGTTTCTGCTGTAAGCACCATGGAAAACCTATCCCACAGGGCATCAGACCGCATTCAACCAGGGCTGCATCTACCTCTGCAGCCTTTCTCAGAGGCTTCCCTACCAAGGACATCCTAGAAGCTGCTACCTGGAGTGCTGTACATACTTTCACCAAGCATTATCATTTGCCAATTTTCTCTAAATCCAGAGCTGGCTTTGCCACTGCAGTCTTGCAGGGCCTTATAACTGGTCCTAATTCTATTTAAATTCCTCCTCTCAACCTTAGCTTTGGGAATCTACCCAAATGGTAATGACTGCAGTAGTGAAACACAAAGAACATAGTACAGTTGTGTACACTTACCATAAATGTAGATGTTCAAGTGTATTCACTGTTGCAGTCCTGGTTACCCTCCCTCCAGCCCCCTTTCTTCTTTTGGCTATACCTCTACTTTCCCCTACTATGCTCAAAAGCTTTTTGGTGTATTTGCTTTTTTTGTTGGAGGTATATCATTGTATTTATAGATTTAATTGCTTCCCATGAGGGGGCCACCTGACATCTGGGGCAAGAAAAACTGATGTAATGGTGTCGGCTGCATGTTTTATACCCCCTGATGACCTGACATCATGGAAGAAAGGACAGCAACCGACGCAGGACCCAAGACATTGTTAATCAGGCCGACTGAGGGCTACTGCAAGCAGCTAACCCAAATGTAATGACTGCAACAGTGAATACATTTGAACATCTTCATTTATGGTAAGTGTACACATCTGTACTTTACCCTCCTACCAGACTGGGTCAGGAGATGTTTGCATCTACTACTCTTCCTTTATCAGTTCCTCCTCTAACTCTTTTTAAGGTCTTGGAGCCCTTGGATCTGAGTCACCCAGGTATGTTGGCTTCTGATCGGAGGATACCTTTACCCACAGATCTGAGCTCTTCAGTTCAGTTAGATCAGGATAGCTCTCCAAGTCAATTCTGCCCTTTCAGGTCTGAGGTACTACAATCAACTCCAAGGTTTACGGAGCCATCTGTACACCTCACAGCCTCGGTAGTGGTCAGTTTGGCTCCCACTTTGGACTGTCTTTGGGACAGGGTGGGATTGTGGATTCTTCTGTCTCTGATCCGGGATTTATCCCTCCCTGGGGTGGTCTGCCTTTGCGGTCTTGGAGAGAGTCCTGTCTGCATTTTTGACTCAGAGGGTGCCTTCTCCCTCGGATCCTCTATGTACATCTGTCCCATCTCTGCATCTGGAGTCTTAACTATTCTCTCCACAGAGCCAGCCAGTACTGAAACCCCAAGTTTCCCATCAGGGTATCCCCAATTCTTCTGAAACCTCCCCAGAATACTCCACTGAGGAGATCCCTAAGAAGAGAACATGTAAGAGGAAACATTTAGATTCTCCCAAATCTGTCACCGAAGGATAAATATTGATGAAGATAAAGGGTCCCCACGGTCACTTCCTGATGACGTCTCGTTCAGAGACATCCTAGAAATCCTGAAGCAGAGAGGTGGCTGGAAGTCCAGCAGTCCATCGGAAGAATCTGTACTCCTGAAGGCAATCAGTATTGCCCCATCTACCTCCTGGATGACCCTGCCTGCCAATGAGCTCATTAACTTGGCCTCACTGCAGGCATGGAAGAATCCAGACACCATTGAGCTAATTCCCAGGAAGCCCTATAAAATTATGACAGCTCCAGAGGATAAACAGTTTTGGTCCAAGAATGCGCTTGTTGATGCCATGGTCATGGCAGTGGCCACTAAGAAATAACTCGTGGAAGAAAGTTCCTCTGTTCATCTCCCCAACAGAGTCTCGGGCAGTAGATAAATTCGGGAAGCATGTCTATCTTCAGTGACCTTCGCCTTAAGGTCACTGAACTATTTGGCACATTTCACAAGGCTACAGAGGAATCTGATTAAGGAGCTATCAGACACCCTCTCAGGATCCGTTTCTGAAGAGGCAAAAGCATCCGTCACCTCTCAGTTGGCTACCCTACAATCAATATCCAGTTTCTCCTTGAGACCCATTTCTAATGTCACAAAAGGAACCTCAAGGGCAGCGGGTTCAGGTGTTGCCATTAGGAGACATGCCTGGATGCTGTTATATGATTTTGCAGAGCCCTTTAAGTCTTCATTCGTCAGTGCTCCTTTTGATAGCACGTCTTTTTTTAGCCCCAAAGTAAAAGACACATTGTCCAGGTGTGAAGGATGGAACAAGACCCTTTCTGCTGTGGGTGTTCATTTTTCCACCCCCCCCTCCCCCAGCCCCCAAAGATCCTTTTCAAGGAATAATCAAAGCGGTAGGAAAATGTGGTTCAGAAAATCCCAATGATCTTTCCGGAACACACTGGGAGGAAGTTCCCCCCGGGGGCAGAGAGGGGTACTGAAATGGAAGACACTGCTCTTGTGGCAGAGGTTGCCTGCAGAACCAAGGGTCCAGAGATTCGTTCTTTGGTAAACCTTTACAACACTCCTGAAAGGAGGCCTGATTGTCCCCCTCTGGAGGCAATCGGGGGTCGTTTGTCACTGCACCAGAGAGCCTGGCTAGAAATAACAGTAGATACTTGGGTGCAGAAAATCATCTCCAGAAGTTATATGATACCATTTTCCCTTTATTCACCCAATTCAAAAAAATTCCCCAGTGTTCCACCTAGTCATAGGGAAAAAGCAGCAATTCATATTCAAATGCTGTTGGAAAAAAATCATCCAAGAGGTACTCCCAGACCGGATGGAATCTGTAACTTACTCAAGATTCGTTAGTGCCAATGAAAACAGGGGACTGGATACCAATTTTGGATTTCAGCATCTTAAACAAATCCATTTGAAAGACCAAGTTCCGGATGGTCATGGTTCAGTCCATTCTTCCTTTTTTGGAGAAAGGCAGTTGGATGTGTTCAGTAGATCTTCAGGATGCATACTATCATATAAAGATGAACAGGAAATCCAGAAGATTTGTACACTTCAGGCTGGGAGCCAGTCACCATCAGTTCAGAGTTCTACTTTTTGGTCTCACCACAGCCCCCAAGGTGTTCACCAAATGCATGACCATAGTAGCAGCTCACTTGAGACTACAAGGATTCTGAGTGTTTTCATACTTAGACAACTGGCTCATTTCCTCCCTGACAGGCATCAGCTCATTGTGGTAAGACAAAAAGTGATCCAGACATGTGCTCTACTAGGAGTCACAATAAACTACCAAAGATCTCATCTGCAAACATGTCAAAGTCTAGAGTTCGTAGGAGCACTGTTCGATACAAAATCAACTATAGCCTCACTTCCCCTCTCCAGAGTTCAAACAATAAGATTGCAAGTGAGAAAGATAGTTTGCCGTACCATAATCCCAGCCCACTTTATCCTTAAGGCCTTGGGATCAGTGGCGGCAGAAATAACATTATTACCCTTAGCCAGATACCACATGAGAATTCTTCAAGGGATGCTGGCCTTGCAATGGTTAATACTTCATCTTCCTTTATCTGCTCCAGTAAGAATCACCAGTATATGTGAAAGGGATCTACTGTGGTGTATTCAGTCAGAAGAGGTTCTGCTAGGATGTTTATTCACCCCATCTCAGCCCAAGGCCGTTGTGTCCACAGATGCTTCCCAGCTGGCATGGGGGGGATCATTACCTGGGAAAGACTGTCCGAGGCACTTGTTCTCCCAAAGAGGGCAGTTTGCTTATCAATGTCCTAGAGTTGAGAGCAGTGCTTGTAGTGTTGCAGGCTTTTCAGAATGCTCTCCCTTCAGGAACAATTGCTGTTCAGACAGACAACATGTCAGTGGTTTGGTACATCAGCAAACAAGGGGGAACAAGATCTTACCCCCTGTGTCGAGAAACACGCAGGATTTGGCAATGGGCTTTCTCTTCCAACCAGTTTCCTATTACAACACATATTCCAGGGAAGTCCAAAGTATTAGCAGACAAACTGAGCAGGTACATTCTTCTACCTCATGAGTGGTCCCTCAACACAGACGTAGCAGACCTGATTTTCCGACAGTGGGGACAGCCTTGCTGCAATCTCTTTGCATCTCCCCTAAACAACAAGTGCAGCAGCTACTTTGCCCTAATCACCACATGGGGAGTCACCGAGGGTTGTTCTTCTTTAAGATTGGCTCCCCAAGTCTAATTTATGCTTATCCCCGAATTCCTTTGATTCTAAAGTTCCTACAGAAAGCTGCCAGGTTGAAGAGCGAGGTCATCCTAATTGCACCCTATTGGCTTTGACAGATTTGGTTTCCCTTCCCATGGCCTCAACTAGTTCATCAGCCCTGGAATCTGGACCCAGATCTGCTGTCTCACCCAACAGGCATGATTCATCCAAACCTTCCTAATCTCATTCTCAAGCGGATGGCTTGGTTTCTCCATTTCCAGTAACAGACAAGACCGCCTATGCTGTTGTCTCCTGTTCACCACATTTTGTTATCTTCCCTTAAACCATCAGCAAGGAAGCTTTATGGCTGTAAATGGAAGAGATTTGTACACTTGGCTGAACGTCATATTGACCCCTTTTCTTCCCCGTTTCATAGCATTCTCAACTTCTTGACAGTACTTTTAGTAAAGGAGCCAGTGCTTCACCGGTTAAAGTTCAGTTGACAGCAATTTCTAATTTCCATAGTGGATTTGATGTTTCACTTGCGTTTCATAAACTGCAAAACCTTTTTGTGGGGCACACTACTTTTGAAACCTCCATTTAAAGATCCTACCTCTCCATGAGATCTTAATCTGGTACCCTTTGAATGTTGGCCATTACTTTTATCAGTCGGATTTCAGAAATTCGGGCCTTGTCTGTGAAGTCTCCATATTTAATTTTTCATAAAGATAGAGTTACAGTATGAACTAATGCATAATTTTTGCCCAGAATAGTATCAGAGTCCTATATTAACCAGTCTATCAGTTTACCGGTTTTCTTTACAAATTATTCAAACAAAGGCTAACACTTCCTTCATTTATTGGATGTTCACAGGCAGCTACACTTCTGTCTACATAGAACAAAGGACATCAGAACTACAGATCAGTTATTTATTTCATTTGCAGATGTGAAACTGGATAAACCAGTGTCCAACGTCACCCTAGCCAGATGGCTTACAAGTTGCATCACTTTTATTTACAAAAAATGGATATCCCTTTACCAAGACAGATGTGTACTCATTCAACCAGGTTTGTAGCAACTTCCTCTGTTTTTCATTCAAGAGCTTCCATGGATGAAATATGTGCAGCAGCAACTTGGGCTTCCCTCATACGTTTATCACTCATTTCAAATTGGATTTGATATCAAGAAAACAGAGCACCATTTGGCTAAATGGTGCTTAGGAATATCCTTCCTTGAGTCCACCCTGGGATTTAGGTTGGTGGGGACACTGTGTCCCATCAGTTAAGGACAGAATGAAAATGGACATCATCAGATAAAGAAGTTATGCACTTACCATAACACCCCCTCTGTATTATCCATTTTCATCCTTCCTCAACTCCCCACCCACCAACCCTCATCATTTTGTTTTTTTCTGGACTAGTAAGTGGATATGAACTTTTTTATATACTCCAAGTATTATAAAGCTCCAGGTATGGCCTTGTCTAGCCTTTTTTTTCCTGTGTTTACTTTTGTCTATTCGTATAAGAAAATTTTCTTTATGCTATAGCCAGCAAACAAGATCTGAGGTAGACGCTCGAGAGTTCTAAGCTGCCACAACCTTTTGCAACAGCCAAGTTGCATCTGACAGATCAGATCCAAACCCCTCAGTTGAGGAAGAACTAAAATGAACAACACAGCTGGAATGTTATGGTAAATACATAACTTTTTTTTTTTGTGCAGGCTGTAGGTTAATAAGATTTTACAAGTGTCTGGTAAAAAAATGACTTCTGAATAATTGGAAAGTTCTTGTGGAATAAAATAAAACCTTTTAAACTGTAAAGCATTATTATAGCTTTTTAATGCCACTTATCTGACTGCTTATTATGCCTTGTCTAGAATCTTGGAGTTTTAGTTTAGATTTATGAAAGAAGCCGTTACGTTCAACTGCTTTGTAGATACAGTTGCCCCTAAAATTTATGAAGGAGAATTTGAAACCTCTCTGAAATTAATATGCACAATAGGTATTGGTAAAAGAATGTTGTTTTGTGTACTTTGTTCTGCGGCTGCTGTCTGCTGTGTTATTCATTTTATTTAAATTTCAATTAAAATGTTCAAAACCAGACACACTAAATCTGAATTAGTTAACAATTTAGGGATAGTCTGATTTGCCTCTATCACAAGTAAGTTTTGCTTGCAAAAAAAAGTAAAAAATAATTAGTGCTCTTGATATATTTAAAGATGTTCTTCGTGTTTCACTGTTGCAGTCATTACTCTTGGGTTATCCTGGCTGGCAGGCTACCCGCAGTCGGCCTGAATTCCAAAGTCCTGGTCCGGCGTCGGTTGCTGTCGCCTCTTCTCTGACGTCAGTGCGCCAGGGGTATAAAAGAAACAGCCGACGCCATTTTCTTCAGTCTTTTTTGCCGCATGGTGGCGAAGCAAACGCAGTTCGCAAGTGCCGGTTGACCGACTCCTGAGATTTTCAAATCCGAATTTCAGAACTGAAGTCTTCATTAAAGCTAAGTACCCCGTTTGGGGAAACTTTTTTCTTGCTCCAGACAGATGTCAGAAAAAGTTAACAATTGTATTTCTTGTGGGAAGCAAATACCTCATAAGGATTTTCACTCTTAGTGTATTCCTTGCCTAGGCCCTGATCACAACATTGCTAGCTGTCAGTTTTGTGCTAGATTTAACCAACGCACTATTAAGCGTCGGTTCGATTTTGCATTTCATTACTTTGGCCGAAGATTTAATTATATAATGCCGTCGGAACAGCCGACGACCGGAGTTTACAAAAAATGCAAGGACAAGGAAAAGGATAGGCATCCGAGTTCCAAAACCGACGAGGAGGCCTCCGTTAGGCCAGTCGCTGGTTCACAGTGAGTCGCTTTCGCAGCCCCTGGTGCCTGCTACCTCAGAGCCACAGGCTGCTTCCGACTCCCACGTGGAGCCGACTGGGCCTTTGGATACTCAAAGTACTGGACACTCTGAAATCATTCCCTCAGATGGGTCCAGAGCCGCTGAGCAGGCATCGGCTTCTGAGGGTGTCTTCAGACCTACACAGTTATATGTTAAACGATCTTCAGCTTCAAAGACTAAAGCAGCTCTAAAGACAAAGAAACAAGTACAGCATTCTCCTACTCAGACTTCCATGCCTAAAAAACATGTGCTTAAAATGGCCGAAGACCTAATTACTTTGATCAGGGGTTCCCATCCCCCTCCTGATAAGAGGCCTAGACAAGAGACAGAATATGATTCTTCTGATCAGGTTTCTATTTCCTCTGATTCCTCTCTGAACAGGATTATTCTATGCCTCCCTAGACAAGAGACAGAATATGATTCTTCTGATCAGGTTTCTATTTCCTCTGATTCCTCTTCTGAACAGGATTATTCTATGCCTCCCTATGAGGACTCTGATGCTAAAGAATCCATTCCTTCAGCCTCTCCTCCTGTGGATTATTCTTTTGGGGAAATCCTGCATACCATGAGGGAGCATTTCCACTGGGAGAGCCAAGATTACTCTGAATCTAAGAAAAGGCTCAGAGACTTTCTGCTACTTCCTCATTACAGATCCCTTGCTATTCCACCTGTTCTAGACATTGTAGATGATGTATTTTCAGAGTCCGGCCTGTCCCCTGACTCTTTACCCCCTGCACCTGCTAAGCCAGACAGATACTACAGGGTCCCGGATTTTCATAAATTCCTATATAAAAACCCCGCTGCTGATCCAGAAACTATATCTCAGGGTCCCAAAGGGGTCAAAGCTTCCACTGCAAAAAACCCTGTCCCCTCTGATAGGGATTCTAGGGCACTGGACAGATGGGGGGAAAAAAATTTACACTTCTGCTGCCTTGGCTGTAAGGGCTTTAAATTGTCAGTTTCATATGCTTAAATATCAACAATACTTAATGTCACTGCTTAAACAGAAAATGTTGACAAATACTGAAGGTTCAGAGAACAAGGAAATGCAGGATTTATTGCATGCAGCTGAACAAGAGGGAAAGCATACTTTGCAATGTGGTTATGATTCACTGGAGGCCTCTTGCAGGGCCGCTGTTACAGGTTCTGTTATTAGAAGGCATGCTTAGTTAAAGGAACAGAATCTGCCTGATCATGTTAAAGCAAAATTATTAGATGCCCCATTACAGCATGATACTTTGTTTGGTGCTAAAGCAGAAGAGGTGTTGAAGAAAATGAAGGATAAAGCGAAATCTATGCAGACAGTTAAGGATTTCTTACAGGTGGATTTCTTACAGGTACAGCCACCCAGATTTAGCAGGAGCTGGCCTTCTAAAAATTGGTCCTTTCCAGTGTCAGACAGACAGACCACAAAGAGGCAGATACAGACGTCCCAGAGGCAGATCTCAGCCTCAAGGCTCATACAGGCCTAAACAATGGGGTGCTCCTACCTCCAAAAGCAGAGAAGACAAATCACAACCTTATAGGAAACAGTCCCAATGACTTTCCTCTGCCAGATCCATGCACTTTTCTTTTGACAGCTCCCTTAGGAGGAAAACTAGCACTTTTTTCATCAAATTGGCAAATGGTTACCCAAGACAAATGGGTCTTGAACATAGTGTCTCAAGGCTACAGGTTCCATTTTCACACCCTACCAAGGGCAAAAGGTATGCCAGACCTGCCACACAATCAATGGGCAGAGGCACAAAAGCAAATTACAGCCCTCATGGACATGAGGGCCATTCAACAAGTACCACAACAAGAGCAGGGGCAAGGATTTTACTCCAGACTTTTCTTAGTGCCCAGAAAGGACAAAACCTGGAGACCAATACTGGACCTGTCTATACTAAACACGTTTCTGGAGGTTCCAAAATTCAAGATGTTGACTTTACAGCAGCTACTGCCCATGCTGGGCAAAAAGGCTTGGCTCGTAACTTTGGACCTAAAAGAGGCATACCTGCATGTCCCAATCAGACAATCTTGCAGAAGATACCTCAGATTCATAGCTGGCTCACTGCACTATCAATTCTCTGCACTGCTCTTTGACTTATCTACTGCGCCCAGGGTCTTCACAAAATGCCTGGCACCAGTAATTGCATTTTGCAGACAAAGAGGAATTCAAATATATCCCTACTTGGACGACTGCCTTATTCAAGCAGAGAACAAAGACACTCTTCTAAAGCATCTGGCGTTTGTAAAAAGATTACTAATTTACCTAGGGTACACAGTAAATGAAAAGAAATCAAAACTAGTACCCTCTCAAGGGGTGCAAGCTTAAATACAACTGCCCAGATGGCTTATCTCATGCCAGTCAAACAAAAGCAACTGACTTCTTACTTCAAAAAATTACAGAGGCAACAAAGCCCCAGTTATCTGCAAGGAAAATCCTGCAAGGTTTCATGGCATCCTGCATTCTACTAATTCCATATGCCAGACTGCATATGAAGAAACTACAATGGTAACTATAAAAAGTGTTTGGACTCAGCATTGCCACAGCCTGGAGACAGTAATTATCCTCATTCCCTGCCTGCAACAGGAGTTTCGATGGTGGGCACAGGCCTGTCACCACAACAAGGGTCTGCCATTCACTTTACCCACAGCCAGATAGACACTGACAACGGATGCATCAGATTATGCCTGTGGGGCCCATATGGCAGGAACATGTATTCAGGGCACATGGCCTGCAAGCCAGCTGCATCTTCACATCAATCAAAAAGAGATGCTAGCTGTTCAGAATGCCCTGACAGCTTTCAAGGATCAACTTCATCCAGGACACAGCTACTGATAAAGACAGACAATACTACGGTCATGTGGTACATAAACAAGCAGGGAGGTACACATTCCTACCCCCTCTGCAGACAAGCAATGACCTAATGGGACACAGCATTGACTTATCAAGTTCACCTGCAAGCACAATTCCTGCCAGGAAAAACAATTACTCTGGCAGACGAACTAAGCAGAAACCTCATGGATCCCCACGAATGGAAACTGGATCCACAAGTCTTCAGCATGATAACAAGGAAATGGGGATGCCCAGACATAGATCTATTTGCCTCCCGTCACAACTGCCAATTACAGAGATTTTGCACAAGGATTTATCACAAACAAGCATGGAGAGTGGATGCCCTATCCTTCAGCTGGAAAAATCTAACAATATATGCCTTTCCAACAAAGCCTCTCCTTCCCAGGGTACTTACTCCTAAAGGTCAGACAAGAGAAGCCAAAAATTATATTGATTGCACCAGACTTGGCCACACCAGCACTGGTACCCAATCTTAACGAGCTTGCCTCAAGGTCCAGCATGGGTATTGCCTCAAACTTCTCACTTGCTGACCCAACAAAACAATCAAATCTTACACAGCCAACTCAGGACCTTAAATCTTGCAGCATGGCGGATAATGTAGCCATTCAGAACACTCCTCTTACAAAAGCTGTTATGGATGTTGTCTTGGAGGCGAGGAGGCCCAGTACCAGAAAATCTTATGCAGAAAAATGGAAGAGATTCTGTGCTTGGAACCAGGAACAAGGCATTGACACGTATGTACCAAATATCCCTCAGATTTTACAATACCTAACTGAGATGCTGGACAAAGGTCTTTCCTTTTCATCAGTTAAGATTCATGCCTCTGCCATTTCAGCCCATTACAATATGGAACCACCTATCTTTTCTCATCCTTTAATAAGGCAGTACCTCAGAGGGGCCAAACATCAGGCCTCCAAGGAGAGCACCAATTCCGGCATGGGTCCTCAATTATGTCTTGGAAAAACTCACACTGCCTCCTTTTCAGCCAGCCTCAACAGCGGATATAAAATTCTTATCCTGGAAAACAGCTCTGCTCCTAGCAATAACCTCTACAAGACGAGTCTTTGAGTTACAAGCACTCATGGCTGTGGAACATTTTATCATTTTTCATCCAGACAGGGTTTCTCTGAGGACAAACCCAACATTTATGCCTAAGGTGGTGTCCAGTGTGGCCCTCAACCAAACCATTCACTTTGCCTACCTTTTATCTGAACCCACAGAACAAGGGTGAGAAAATTCTGCATTCTTTGGACATGCACAGGCAGCTACGCTTCTACTTGGACAGAACTAAAGCTTTCAGAAAGACTGAACAACTTTTAGTGTCATATGCTGCAGGATCACAAGGAAAGGCAATCTCAAAACAGACTATTTCTAAATGGATAGGCCATTGCATCAGTTTCTGCTATTCTCAGCATGGCAAATCAGTGCCTAAGGGCATTAGGCCTCATTGTACCAGAGCAGCAGCCACTTCAGCAGCCTTCCTCAGAGGAGTACCAACCAAAAACATCTTAGAGGCTGCGACTTGGAGTTCAGTGCACACTTTTACAAAGCGCTACCACTTACCTCTTTACTCTAAATCCAGAGCAGACTTTGCCACTGCAGTTCTGCAGGGCCTCATAGCCTCTCCTAATCCTATTTAGCCCAGCCACCCATCCTCAGCTTTGGGATTCAACCCAAGAGTAATGACTGCAACAGTGAAACATGATGAACATAGTACAGTTGTGTACCTACCATAAATGTAGATGTTTGAGTCTATTCACTGTTGCAGTCCAGGTTACCCTCCCACCACCCCCCTTTCTTTTGCTGGGGTTTATCTGTACTTCTCTATTCTATACAACCTATGTGGTGTATTTGCTTGTAGTTGAAAGAAATGTTTCTTTACTGCATGTATGTTTATTGGCATAATATATTTAGCCTACCCTTTTGGGGGCACCTGACATCTGGGGCAAGAAAAACTGAAGAAAATGGCGTCTGCTGCATCTTTTATACCCCTGGCGCACTGACGTCAGGGAAGAGGCGACAGCAACCAACACCGGATCAGGACTTTGGAATTCTGGCCAACTGCGGGTAGCCTGCCAGCAGGATAACCCAAGAGTAATGACTGCAACAGTGAATACACTTGAACATCTACATTTATGGTAGGTACACAACTGTACTTTTCTGGCTTTTCTTTTTTGCCATTTGTTAACACAGCATTGTTGGGTAATTGAGCTGGTTAATAGGCCACCTTTTCAGCTATGATCTGGACCACAAAACTAAGGGTAAATATACAGACAACCCAGTGTGGTCAGCCAGTCAGCTTGTTATTAGGGGATAGAAGTAATCAGAAGTAACCCATGCATGCATGATGGAAAGATATGTAAGTGGCAAGTGACTGGGGATTATCAGTCAGACTCACTGAAGTTGTATATATGCATGCATGTGGGCACACGTTTCATTTCCAAGCACTGATCCCACAGAATGAGATGCATATTGTGAGTGTAAGTCCATAGCTATATTATTTTCCTGAGACAGATATTTTTTTTGCATGAGAGCTCATGGCACAGCAGTAATATAATTTGCTTATTCTATAACCAGTTTAGGTAGTGATTTATTTGGTGCATAAGCTTTTTTATTCACTTTATTTAATTTAATACTGTTTTTTTGACAGATGAAATTCACACTTGGACAAGCAAGATGTCACAACTGGCTGGACTTCAGGACATGACATTTTTGACATATGACCCTATGGCTCGGGCAGCTAGGGTTATCAACTATGATGTGCTGGCAGTAGCTTTAATAGTCGTCGTGCTCAAATTGTTTTTTGTTTTGGATGACAAGTCTGAATGGTAACTATCTGTGATTAAAGAACTCTTAAATACTTGTGAACCATTTTTATGTCAGAGGTGCCATTATGTATTCAAGTGCCTGCTTTAAGGGTTAGCTAAAGATTTGGTCTAGTTAAGAGGTGTGGCATGAGAGTTAAGGATTTACTAGTAAATGGGCTAATAATGCAGTTTGTTTGCTTTACAAATTTAGGATGGTGTTCATAAAGTTGATACAGTGTGCAAATTCAGTGCTGGATTGCAGTCCAAGAAAGTTTGTTTCTCATTGGGTAAGCTTGGCACTCCTTGTGCTACTCTACTTCTGGGGTGCAGTTCAGAAAGCTTTGTATTTGCTGCACAAACTTATTATATACTGTGCCTAATTCTAGTACTACTTTGTAGTCTAAAAAAATTTGATGTATAGTGTTCAACTGCAGTAGACACTTTTATGCATCTTCCCTTATCAGCAGGGCAGTAGAAAATTGCTGAAAATGTTGTCAAAAAAAGTAAAAATACATTTTACAGAAAGTTATAAAAAAATGTTGGTTCCATTTTCAAATTCTGCAACCCCTAAATAGTTTTGTATAAAGTGCTGCAGTTTATTAGACAGCTGCATAGATGCATCCAGTTTGAATTTTTTAAATGTGTTGCAAACTGACCTTTACATAGTACATCTTCAGGGCCTCTGAACATCAGTGTTGAGCAGTGCAACACAGCATTATTAGTAATTTGTTCAGGTATTCACATCTGGAATAGATTGTAGCAGTAATGAAGAACTCTGGCCTGCAGTAGTGTGAAAAAGTCATGTCAGACAAACCCCAGCAAACAAAAAAAAAAAAAAATCAATAGCCGTAAGAGATCCATCACTTGAAACACTAACATAAAACATTTCTGTGGCTGTGCTAATTTGCAGAACGAGTTGATTTTGCCTCATTTTGCCTTGGCCCACACAAAATAATTGATTTTTTGGTAAGCCACTGAAAATTACATTTGGTCAATGTTGGGCATTAGAATAAATAACTTCATAGTTCAGAAAATTTGAATTGATGCAAAACCTGTTGTATTGACTTTTAACTTTTGTGATTTTTGCCTCCTATTTTGCCCTGTCCCTCATGAATTTTTTTTTGGTAAATAACAAACAGGCTTTCGGTCATTCAGTAATGAAAGATGTTAGAGTTTTATACTACTTAGTGTTTAAGTGCATACTGCTGATCAGACTGAGTTTGCAAGTGGATTTAAAAAAAGCTTCACAAGTATTATATTGGTGTTGATAGTGACATAGGAAATACTGGGATCTTCATTCGTTAACACACACATGGTCCAATGTTCTTCAATAAAACCCAGATTGTAATGGAAACCTAATAATTTTCTGTGCCTGTTTTGCATACAACTTAATTGATCAGTTAGTGAATTGCTGGTGTGCCTTCAGTGCACAGTCTGCATGCTCTTCTGTGCCTATTTTTTTCACTGGTTGCTGTGGTTCCTTCTCACACCTCAAAGCATGCTCTAAGCGAATTGGCAGTTTTCCATATTGCTTGTAGTTGCAAATGTTATGTATGTGTCCAGTGATAAACCAGCATCCCATCCATAATTAATGTCTCTGCACTTGCAGTTACTGAAGGCCAGAATAGGCACCTGTTTCCCTTTGTGCCTTAATCACAAAAAAGCAAGTATAAGAGAAATTCAGTTCCAAACTGCGTGTTTATAGGTTGGTACTAGGCTATCGGCCCTAGGGCCTATACAAGCCTAGCTATAAAAATTCCCTGGATATTTCTTCCCAGGACCCTTGTCTAGCAGGGCGACTGACGTGATCCCAGGGTGAATTTCCTATCTTCTATCCAATTGTCAAGGTTCCATTTGAAGAAGGCCAAGGAGACGCTCTGCTTGACATGTATGGGCAGTCTGTTCCAGAGTATGGGGAGTCCCTGGGTCAGGAACCTATCCCTCCAGCATGTTTTATTCATTGTAATGGCAAGGTTTAGATCCCTGGAGCATGTGGCTCTGAGCCATTGGGATTTCTTTAAGTGGAGCATGTTCAACAGCTCAGGGTTTGACATGGCCTTGTATGTTAAGCAGAGATTGCCTTTGAGTAGACGATATGCCACAGAGTATAGCTGGAGTTTTTTTAGATGGTAAGCATAGGACATCTGCTTTAGACCTGTGATTCTTTTAGTGAGGTATTTCTGCGGTCTTTCCAGCTGTTGCAGATGTCTTGTGAGGTACATACCAAACGGGGCGTTGTACTCTATAATGAGTCTAATGAGGGATGAGTACAATGGGACAATGCCCTCCTTTTTTCTGAATGAAAAGCCCTTAGTAATGAGGTGTGCCACATAGAAGTATTTCCTGACTGTTGTGGCGATGTGGTTATCGAAGGTGAGACCACTGTCCACCTGTGTCCCTAAGTCTCTCATCACACTTTCTGTGTTTAGTGTACTGCCACCTATGTGGTAATTCATGGGTACATGTTTTTTTCCCAATGGGGATAACTATACATTTCTTGGCATTAAGCTTGAGCCCATGGCTCTGGCACCAAGCATCTGTTTCTGTAAGGCCCTTTTGTAGAATATTCACATCATTTGGGAATTCAGTAATGGCTCCCAGTTTACAGTCATCTGCAAATTTGGTTAGCCAGAGTCCTTTAGTGTTGGCCTGTGTGATTATATGAACTAAAAACCTAGTGTGCATGACTGAATGGCTAAAATAGTAAAAAAAAAAAAGGGGGGGGGGCACGCACACACAACTTGGTTAAAATGGTCATTTATAAAGGGAATAATGTGTGTTTCTCTATGATAATTAATGTGATTGAAACACTGTATGCAGCAGCCATTTAATCTTACTTATTTAAATTAAAATTCTTCTAAAGATCAAGCATTTCTTGAGGGGAAACTGTCCCATCTGTAAATCACAAAACATTGTGGTTACTATATCAAGAAAGTAAGTGGGGGATATGTTTACCTCTTCTATTGTTTGTCAGTGGAAAGTTCTTAGTCACTGTTTTAACTGAGAATTTATGTAACCAAGAGCTCTAACACAAAGTCAACAATGATAAAATCAAATTCTAAATAAATTACTTGAACGTTCTGTAGTTGTCCTTACTATATTACAGTAGAGAATCGAATATCCAAACTAAATGGGACCCAAGGCAGTTCAGATAGTCAAACATGTAATTGAACCGGATAAAAAAAACTTCTAAAATCTTATTTTTTTCTTTCTGCATGCAGGGAATACACTTTTCAACCAGTCAGCGATTCCAGTGGACAGTAAAGAATATTTTTTACACACGACCGGGCTACAAGCTCAAAAAACACGTACAAGCGAATATGTGTAACGTTTACATATTCAGACTGTGTGATTTTTTCCTACCTGAAAACCTTTGAAGGCTGCATTCGGATAATTGATGTTTCAGATACTGTACTTTAACATTTTGTTAAACTCTTACATCCTTTAATAGTTTTATTTGAATATGAAAATATTTTCTGCAATTTTTGGCCAAAAATATAGTGTCATTAAGTTATGCAAAATTGCGGATTTTCTGCTGAGATTGAGAGTAAAATTAGGGAGAAATAGTTGAACATTTTTGATGCGTTGTCCAGTAGTTCTGCATATCAGTAACTCTTAAGCATATATGGGTGCATATTAGTGCCTGTGCCATTTTAAAATTTGCCTTTTCTTGAATCTTAATAATTCTTCTGTTAGTCACATGTAACCAATTTAGCAGCTCTATCACACATATGTTACCAACTTAACAGTTGTACCACATTTTTAGAGAAGATTGTGTCTGTATAACTTCCTTTATGCTATTAAGTAACTTATTTTATTATGCATTTTTGTATATTCGGTTATATAGGTGGCTTTAAATCTAGCCTGGCCACTCATATGTTGCATTTACACTCACCTGTACACATGGCCTTTGACATGCTGTACTATGGCGTAGAGCAGTTTTAATTAAATTTATACACCTAGTCCATACTGTGTAGTGGAACACACAAGGACTAACTTTAGTAAACATATTTCAGAAGACTAAAACTAATACTTAAAAAAACTTCATGACATCTAAGAATAAAGTTCAAGGTGTAAAGCAGCTTGCCATCCTTGTTCTGACTTTCGACTTTGGTGTGATTGACTGCCTTCCTAAGTGTTGGATCAGTTGGACAAGGGGAAAATGGTGCATGCTTGTCAAGTAAAATCAGTGTATGGCAAGAGAATACATCCACTGGTCTGATAGAGGTATGGGGCTACTTGAATTGAATAGGTCTTCAGTTGTAGCATCACATGTGTATCTGTTGGCATCGTCAGATCCAAACATAGTTAAAATTCTAAACCAGAAGTGTAGGATGATATCCTTGCTCAGATTAGCAGATAGATTTCAGAAAGTAATATGCATAAAATCATCTCAGAAGTAGATTAAACACAAGAAGCAACAAAAAGTTAAAAAAAGATACTGCGATTAGAAGAAAAGGCAAAAACATTGTAAAGCCCACATTTATAGTGGCAAGTATAAAGAACTTCTGAAACAAACATATCGGTCAGGAGTTCTAACATTAATGACCAAGAAGGGTTAAAAAAAAAAACTTAAACCAAAAACTGAAATGCTAATAATGGCATTTCAGCATAGTGGACTACATTCATTCTGGTTCACAAAGTCTATTGAAAAAGTAGGAGATGGACAAATGTAGGTTCTAGCTTCATGTCTTACTGCGGATTGTGATATATTTATGGGTGAGGGTCTGTGTACTAAAAAGCACAGCAATGTGGGAAGTTTGTTGCATTGAAGACTGCAAACATTACAGTATACAGCTAGCTAAGAAATGAGAATCCGGAACCACAAAGAATTACTGAAAAATGAAGCCATAATGATCACATGACACTATCTAGTACCGATATTTAAGAAGGTACATGCAAAAAAAACTACCCTTGGTGACTTTAATGACCATACAGAGAAACCATAAGAGTTATAAAGGATTAGGACGTGGAAGCAGACTACAACAGTCTTTAACAAGGACACAGACACATGTCTAGCAGTAGTAAGAACAACTGGGCTAATAAAAATAATTTCTAAGCATACTTAAATGTGGTACCTATACAGGTTGCTCCATATGTTTCTTCAGAAGGAGGCAGTTTTGGATACACTATGGTTGCTGGAAAGAACACTCTTGACAGAGACTGAAGCAGTGGTGTCTTTGTGAACTATAGTTGAGCCCTAACAGGAATAGGATCCATTCCTTTCACACTGTTGCAAACCCTAAACATGGAGAAATGAAGATGTTACTGTAGAAATGAATGCAGGGGAAGGGCTGATGACTGCTGTGTAGTGGGGCCGCAGATCTAAAGTGGTACTGTGCATCAGGCAGGCTATTGCTGCATGATGCGGATAACGAGAAATGGTAACACAATTAATTTAGAGGCAGTTGCATTACATATCAAAGCTGTCTGGAGAAACTGTTAAATTGTAGTAGCAGAAGGGAAACCACTGTGCTGGCCTGGGGAACATAGCTTGTGATCTCTAAGCTGCCCTGCCATCATGTATACACGCACACACACACACACACACACACACACACACACACACACACACACACACACACACTTTGAAAATTCTTTCATTGTGCCATTGTCTAAAGTTGTTGCTGCTTTTCCTGCAATTGTAGCAAACCAACACCATAACTGCTCCCACAAGCACCAGTATACACAAACACATACATACAAAAAGTTTTTTATTCTGTCAGATATAGACCATTCCTTTAGAGAGTGGTGGGTTGTAATGACAGCAGTACAGGATATTACTGGTCCATATGTTGGCAGGGATCTGTACCATTTGACATCAGTTATAGACAGCGAAGCCAATGAGCATTAACATACAGGAATGGGAAACAAATGCAGTACATTTTTATACCTTTCTGAACTGCATTATGTGTTCCTCAGTAATGCTCCTGCTACTATAGCAGAGCAACTCTACAACTGCTTGACCCACACACACAACACCACTTGAATGGGAAGTGAATACATCGCACTTCATTAACTTTCTGGGTACATTGCTTATCTCTGATCTCTGTGCACTAGTGTTAGTAGCAGTGGTCCACTCTACATAAAACCATCTCCTGTATGGAGCACTATGCAGTCTGCTACCAAATGGATCTATACCAGTGTAGACTGCCCACTGCTGTATTAGTCTACACCATCAAAGTATATGCGTCAACCTCTAGCACATTATGTACCTTTATAAATGTGTTTTATTAACCATGCTTAGCAGACTGGAGTGAGACTGTGGACTGCAGCAAAGCATTGCTCTTGAGATTAACTGCATACCTCTTTTGCCAGTTGCATGCATTGTTACTTTCAGTGAACTACTTCCAGACTGTGTTGTCAGTCACCCTGACAGTACTAGTGTGTTCCATTGCCCAACCTTCTTGATTATACCTGACAGCACTAGTGTGCTTCATTGTTTGTCCTTCCTGACTCTTTTGTAGTGTTTATAACACAGGTGCACCACTTAAGATGCTGTGTTCCCTTTAAATGAAGAAACACCTTGTCCCTGAATGCCCGATGGGTCCTGTATGGATGAATAGCCTACATTGTTATGCACCCATGAAATAGACTCATCCCCTAAGCACCTTCACTGTTCACGGTTGTAGGGCTCATAGTGCTTCCCTGCTGTGTTTCCTAACTTCTGACACACACAGAGCACCATGCCTTTACATATAGTATGGAGTACACCACTGAAATTAATTGTATGTTAAGGTACTTCATGTACATCTTTCATTTCAGAGTTTGTTACACTCAGCGCTTATTAACAGATATGATTTTCTCTGTGAATCTTACATTTGTCAGTTATCATGTGGTGTGGTTTCCATACTGTGCTTAGTTTGCATTATGGAAGGCATCCAGAAATTTTTCCCTGTTTTGAAGTATCTTGTCTCTGAATCCCACTTGTATACCAGAATTACAGCAGTCTGCAAACCGTGCAGATTGTGTACCAGACTTACAGTGCGTGTGCCAGTTACACGTTGTGCACCAGCTCTTCCAAACCCCACAGTTACGCACTGTATCTCAAATTTAGACAGTGTGTATCAAACTTGCAGTTATTACAAAACTTTATGAACCTCAAACTGACTACCAGTTACACAGTGGTTTTTCTTCCAGGTACCAGAGATCTAATAGGATATGGCCCATCTTCGGTAACCTGTAAGACTGTTTGCCAGTGTGTCACAGACACTGGGACTGCTTATCACCCACAACTTTCTCAAAGAAAAATCTGCATCCTCGTGCTCCAATGATGTTGCTGTGCTCCCAAGTTTCCAGTTATTCATTGCTGCATATTCAGTTAAAATGTAGAGTTTTCCTCAGATTTTGGCTTTGCAGTCTGCTACCCAGAGTCCCTGCAATCTTTCTTTCTTTCTTCAGCTAACAAAGATTACACACTGTCACAGTGCTGAAACTGCTTTTCTGAGCATGTCTGTGGCAAACACATTGCACCCAACGATGACTGCTTTTATTGTGTTGTATTTGTCTGCAGGAGTTGTAATGCCTTTCTGTATCTGGTCTATAGAGGTTTTAATAGTCACATTTGGTGTCAGTGGGACAGATGGAATACCCATTAAATGCAGTAGACTTGCCACTGGCTTGCATTCCACTGATACCAATGATTCTGATGCTGAGCCACGTCTTTCTCATGTGGCTATTTCCATTCAGCCTCGGAAGGCCTTTCAGAACCTAAAGGTTATTGTAAAAAAATCCCTCTGTTCCTGTGCCTCCAAAGAAATCTACAAAGTTGAAATCTTCCTTCATCCATATTGCTCTTTCACTGTGCACTAACTTGGTCTCATCATAGAGCCTATCAGTCCTGATGTAGGCTGGACGCAAAGGAGAACACAGCCAAAATGAGGAGCTTGTATATTCACAAGAGGTTGTTTTCTTGGTGGAACCTTTACCACTTCAACCACAGCAGACTCTAGGTGTGAGATCTGTCCATCCTTGGAATGTAAGCTGGCAAGAGCCATATAAGAGGAGACAGACCGTGTTTAGGCTTCTCTGTCCAGGACAGTATAACTCTGCCTACAAAGTTAACCTTGTCTCTTTCCCAGACACCAGTTGTACTCACCAGTACTGGCCTTGTTGGTAGTCAAGATTAAGCTAACAGAACTAGGGGCCCTTGCCCTTATAGAGACTGTCCTGCAGTTGTCATCATTTGACTGCCCATTTGAACAGATACCCCCTCAAGCCAGTTATGCAGCCAGTTACTCATCCATCAGTATGGGCACCTTTGTAATATCTGGTGGCATTCTATCATTTCTTCTTTTTAGCTGCAGACGTTTTTTTACCCTGCTGGCATCAGCTGCACCATTTTAATTCTGCTCCCCTAAGCACTGACAGCTCGCTTACAGGTGAAGTCATTGCTGGTGTTGTCAGGTGGGATGATGGTGCATTTGGTGCACTTCAGCATCCAGCCATTGAACCATGCGAGAATCAGTTTTAAAACAGAACCAAGAGTTTCATGCCAGTGTAACCAACGGCCATGAGACGGATCTTACTGGAGGCTCCTACAGACATTTCCTTGCCAGATTTTTCTGGGCACTGAAGCACTACAAAGATGCCGCCTTCTTTGTTCATGTCAGAAACCTCTCCTAAAAGGCCCTGTAAATTCCAGTGCATGTCCAGGCATTTAGGCTCACCTGAGCCATCACCCATTGCTGACTTAGACAGTGAGTAGGGTTCAGTTCCCTTAGGTCATTCCTTCAAGTGACCAAATTCAGAAAGTTTCTCTGCATGATGCAGGCCTATGAAGAACCACTAACACCATTACCTACCCCCAGAAGATGCTGAAAGAGGCATGCAAATTCTATCTTCAGACCTCACGGGGTGGTCCATCCCCACTGGACAGCCTGAAAAATGCCACCAGGATTGCTTGAGGCAACCCTAATTCAGTAGCCTTACTGTCTAGGAAGTCATTTTTGTCTGTCGAAGGATTAATTAGTCTTTGTCAGAGACCCCAAAATGAGATCTTGTTTTTTGCCATAGACTCCCATTCCCATTCCCTGACGACCTGATGTCAGTCCTGAATTGACAGCAACTGATACAGAAATACTAAGGTTCTGGTATTCGGGCCGACTGAGGGGTACCTGCAGGCAGATAACCCAAGTGTGATGACTGCAACAGTGAATACACTTGAACATCTATATAGATGTGTTGAATGTAATACTGAGTACCAGAATTCACTGTTTTAAGTCAGAATCACAGGTAATTTTTGATGGACTGGGACTTGCGGTGTAGTCCCTCACATTTTATCCCATTTAACAAATGTAATATAAATAATAAATAAATAAATATATTACTATTTACAATAGAATCCAGTATCTGATTTACACAGTGTGCTTAATAATTTAATTCTGATGCACATACAAGGATCAGGGTATTCATAATCGAGTATAAGAGAATATAAATAATATAACATTTTAGTGAAATTGGCTTCCCATCCACATAATTTTTTTTACTCTCTTCAAATGTAATTTGGATGACTGGATGGGTAACTGCTAATTCAAACCTGATTTAGCTCCAGTAACCCTCATGGACTGGGGAAGCATGCAGGTAGCTAACATATACTTGTGTGGCCTGTCTTTCGAGATTAATATTGCAACATATAAGGGCTAATTACCATGAGAATGCAAAACTAGGCTTCTTAAGATCCTCACAGGTCAGCAGCATAGCAAATACATATGAACACTTTTTCATGCAGTAACTGTTGTACGCTGATTAACATCTTTTTATTTAAGGTAGTACTTCTGAACTTAGAAACATCTGTTTGCCTGTTTGCAAGCTCATATTTAAAAGAAAGCAAATCAAGTCAAAAAACTAAGTATTTCAGTATATTTAATGACCATAAATAAAGTAACTATCTGATGTTGTAAATCTTTATTCATTATAAACAAAATTATGATCTCAGTGCCTAGCCAAAATAAACCAGTAAACTGAAAAAGAAGGCGCACAGAACTCGGCTGCAGGACAAAACTTCACTTTAATCCAATGAATCACAAATAGAAATAACGCTGTGTAACCAGTTCCTCTTACGTTTTCGTCAACAACTGCAGTTGTTGACGTAAACGTAAGAGGAACTTGGTTACACAGCGTTATTTCTATTTATGATTCATTGGATTAAAGTGAAGTTTTGTCCTGCAGCCGAGTTCTTTGTGCCTTCTTAATCTTTATTCATTCCTTACTGTTATGACTTCGGTTCCATCCCTGGAACCAACACAGCTGTTACCAAGCTCGCGCCAGCCAAAAACTCTCAGCTAAGACCTACCCATAATGCCCCTCTCATAGTCTCTCCAGATCTTGTTTGCCGCATTCCTCGTCAGACGTGCCAAGCTTTCTCTCTCAAGTTAAGTGTAGAGTGTTTTGGTTTTAATTCCTATTAATACCTTACTTTTAGTCAGTTTTGCACTTTATCCATCTTTCATTTATAGACTCCTTTACTTGTTCTATTCACTACCCTCTACCTTTGGTAGTTCCTTTTATACCATCGTTGGTACTGTCCCTCTCCCCTACCTTTAGGTAGGCCCTCTTTCCTACCACTTGTGGTATTTCTAAGTACCATTGTTGGTACTCTTCACTTTCTACCTATCTGGATATATTTAAAAAAAAAAAAAAAAAAAAACACTTCGCTCTTTAACTTTGCTGCTGTTTTTTTTTGACGGTTTATCTTGTTACTAGGACTAGTGTGGTGATTTTTGTCATTATGTCTGAAAAAGCTAAATTGGGTTTTAAACAGTGCGATAAGTGCAGGCGTAAGATGCCCAACTCAGATGGTCACTCTCGGTGCATTTATTGTTTGGGTGTTGAGCACATTAACGCTTCGTGTGATATCTGTTCTAGCTTCAGCAATAGGACTTTGGCTGAGGATAAAAGCAGGTTGATTTTGAAGGGTATAATGAAAACTCACTTCTCGGAGGCTCTCTCTGGGATGGAGGTTTCACCACCTCCTAAGACTAAAAAACACAGAGAGAAACGGAGTCACTCGCTTCCTACATCTCCCTCCTTGGAACCGAGTCAACACCGAGCTTCTCCCGCGCCTTCGGCACCAGCCTCTATGTCTTCCCCCTCAGTGCCGCCTCTATGTCTTCCCCCTCAGTGCCACCTCTAATTTTGACTTCTATTACTGTACCATCTTTGGCACTATCCTCCTTGGTGCTGTCCTTGGTCTTAACACCGACTTTGACTACCATACCCGCATTGGCACCATCCCCAGCCATGGTGCCGATAGCTTATACAGCTCCACAGACATTGACTCATTCTGTTCCGAAGGTTGAACACCTTCTCAGAACCAGATATCCTCCAACTTATGACCCCTTTTTGGGGCACCAATTTAGTCCCTTTCTTGAAAGACCTGACTCTCCTTCAGCAGCCTCCTACAGATCCACCAAGAGCCTTTCAAAACAAGATGTAGTGAGGGTTGTGGACCAGCTTCTGGCAGTTAGAGCATTGCCCAACCCTGCTAGGTCTTCCGTTCCACTTGCAACGGATGCTTTCATGTCTTACTCACCAGTATGTCCTTCCCAGGCCCCTAAGACTTTGGTACAGATGACCACCCCGGTGCATACTGTCTCTGTTCCATCTGTGGAGGTTCCCCTGGCACCGATTACTTGTGATGCAACGGATCTGTTGGAACTGGTGCTCTTTCTAAGCAGTGATTGGGTTGTCGGCACCGTGGTTCCTAGTTCGGCGCCTATTTTTTTGCTGACACCGTCTATGGCCATGGCTCCACCGGCAGCTACCAGTCCTCTCGGAGCTCCTCACCTGGAGGCGGGCTGCTCAGGGCGGGGTGTGACCCCAGTTCCGAGGTTGTCCTTCTCAGTTCCGGGCTCCCATCCCTCCTCGGGCGGGTCTGCTTTCCAGGTGATGGCGAGGGTCTTTGCCTCAACAGGCTCGCAGTCCGCACCAATGACATCGACACCAGAACCCCCTTCTAGCATGCAGCTATCCCAACCCCCTACTCTGGATTCCCTAGAACGGGAGCCGCAAGACCTTCCCTTGAAGGGAACCCTTTCTCCGGAGTCGTCCCCAGAAGATCCCACTGGCAAGCCACCCCGGAAGAAATGGTGCAAGAGGAAGCACCTTGATTCCCCTGAGGAATCTATCACTGAGGACACCAATTGCGATGAGGGAGAAGGGTCCCCACGGTCTAACCCAGAAGATGTCTCATTTGGAGACATTCTCGAGATCCTCAAGCAGAGGGGAGACTGGAAGTCCTCTAACCCTTGTTTGGAGGAATCGGTGTTCTTGCAAGCCTTCCGTGCTCGGCTATCTACTTCCTGGCTGACCCCACCTGCAGATGAGCTTGTTAAACTGATCATGCAGCGTGCCTGGGAGGCCCCGGATGATGTAGAACCTGTCCCCGGGAGGTCAGACAAAATTTTATCCACCCCCGAAGACCAGCCCAATTGGTCCAAGCAGTTAGTAGTTGATTCCATGGTTGTGGCGGCAGCCACCAAGAGGGAACTGGTAGAAGATAGTTCCACTGTGCATCCCCCAAACAGAGAGTCTTGGGCTATGGACAGACTGGGGAAGCAGACCTATGCTTCAGTGACCTTTGCCATTCAATCGCTGAACTATCTGGCACACTTTACTCGCCTCCAAAGAGACCTAATTTCAGAAATGTCTGCCTCTTTGGCAGGGGTACTGCCTGATGAGGTGCGTGACACTGTCACCTCGCAGTGGTCTACCTTGGAATCTATCTCGAACTCCTCGGTGCACTTGATCTCTCACACTACCGAGGGGGGCTGCTCAAACAGCCGCATCAGGCATCATCATGAGACGGCATGCTTGGATGCATTTGTGTGATTTTGCAGACCCCTTTAAATCTTCCTTCGTCAACGCGCCTGATGACAAATCTTCCCTTTTTGGTCCCAAAGTAAGAGACACACTATCACGAAGTTAGAAAGACTGAAAGACCTTTTGTGCTGTGGGCATACGTTTTTCCACCCCCCCAGAGATCCTATTCCAGGACCCAGAGGGGAGGAAAATTGTGGTTCAAGAAGTCCCAAGGATTTTTCATGACACTCGTGGTGAGCAATCCCCCTGGGCCAGAGGGGGCAACTCATCCAGAAGACGCCCCTTTTGGGGCAGAAGGGGTCCGCACAACCAGGGTGCCAAAGATTCCTTCTCCGGCCGACCCTACCAGCGGTCCTGAGCAGCGGCCAGATTGCTTTCCTCTAGAAACAGTCTGGGGTCGATTTTCCCTGCACCTACAAGCCTGGCAACTCATCACTATGGCTGCATGGGTGCAGAGAATAATATCCAGAGGTTATCATATCACTTTTGATCTTACTCCCAGACCCGTCAAATGAATCCCTGATGTTCCACTCAGTCACAGGGAGGTAGCAGCCTTAGAAATCGAAAAGCTGCTAAGAGAAAGAGTCGGCCAGCCAGTCCCACCAGACCAGAGAGGATCCGGTTTTCACTCGAGGTTCTTTTTAGTGCCAAAAAAGACGGGACTGGAGACCAATCCTGTATCTCAGCTTATTAAACAAATTCATAAAATCTCAAAAATTCTGGATGGTCATGAGTCCATCCTCTCCTTTCTAGGGAAGGACAACTAGATGTGCTCTATAAATCTCCAGGACACTTATTACCACATAAAGATGGACAAGGGCTTCTGGAGATTTCACGGCTTCCGGCTGGGAGCCAATCACTACCAGTTCTGGGTACTGCCATTCAGTCTCTCGACAGCTCCCAGAGTGTTCACCAAATGTGTGGCAGTTGTAGTAGCTCATCTTCGACTACAAGGATTCCAGGGGTTCCCGTATCTAGATGATTGGCTCCTCACCTCCGTGACCAGGAATCTTCTAATTCACAACCTCTCTTACACTCAAGGCCTTGCTCTTCGCTTAGGTATTAGATCAACATGGAAAAATCTCAAATGTCCCCAACAAAACACTATAATTTACTGGAGCAGACTTCGACACAACATCCTGTCAAGCTTCCCTTCCTCTTCACAGGCTCTCAGAAATAAGAAGCCAGATTCAAGTCTTCCTCCAACAGACTTTCGTACCAGCAGACCTTGTACTACAGTTACTGGGATCCATGGCAGCAACCATTACCTTAGTTCTACGGGCGAGGTTGCACATGAGACTAGTACAGTGGCTCCTTTCATCACAATGGTCGATCTTAATCCATCCACTCAACCACTTGATACGCCTTACAAATCTTTGCAAGAAAGAAATGCTTTGGTGGATGAAACCAGAATCAAATCTTTGGTATCGACCATTCTGCCTTCCCCAGCCCAGGGCCACGGTGACCAAAGGCACTTCCCTGCTACGGTGGGGTGAGGGGGTTTCCAGGGAAAGACAGTCCAAGGCATCTGGTCCCCCGTGGAGGCCAATTTGCACATTAATGTCCTGGTATTGAGGGCAGTTCTTTTAGCGTTGCAAGCATTCCATACATGCCTCCCTTCCGGGACCATTGCAGTTTAATCGTACAACATGTTGGGCGTCTGGTATATCAACAAACAAGGCAAAATCAGGTCTTAACCCCTGTGTCGGGAAGCCATGAGAATCTGGCACTGGGTGATAGCTTTCAACCGCTTTCTTATAGCAATGCACATTCCTGGGAGTTCCAACCTTATTCCGGACAATCTGAGCAGAAACATCCTGATGCCTCATGAGTGGTCTCTCAGTCCTGTAATAGCAGACAAGATCTTCCGCCAGTGGGGCAGGCCTTGCTGTGACCTGTTTGCTTCCCCTCTAAACAACAAATGCAGAAGCTTCTTTGCCCTGATCCCCCCTCAGGGGGAGTCACCAAGGGATGCTCTGACACGATTGGCCCCTGGGTCTGCTGTATGCCTTTCCCCCATTTCCCCTCATCCCAGAATTCCTCCAGAAAGCTCAAAGGTTGAGAAGCAAAGTGATCCTCATTGCTCCTTATTGGCCCTGTCAAGTCTGGTTCCCTTTCCTATGGCCTCATCTGATTCACAGCCTGTGGATCATGGATCAGTCCCAAGGTCTGCTGTCTCACCCTCAGGGACTGATTGACCCCAATCTCCACGGCCTGGCTCCTCCACTTCTGATGATTGCCAGGCTTCCTGATATTTCATCTCCTGTCAGTGACATACTTTTGGCTTTACACAAACCTTCCACCAGGCAAATTTATTCTAGTAAGTGGGCTAGGTTCTCTTCATGGGCATAGACCCTTTCTCCATGCCTGTTCAGAAGATCCTACAATACCTGACTACCCTTTTACATGCAGGAGCTTCAGCATCGACAATTACTGTACATTTAGCAGCTATTGCAGATTTTCACAATGGATTTGATAATTCTTCTGTTATGTCACACCGTCTGTGCAAAACCTTCTTGAAAGGAATATTACATGTTAAACCTCCGGTCAGACTCCCCATAGAGCCTTGGGACTTCGCTTTGGTGCTTCAGTCGTTAACAAGCCCTCTTTTCGAACCTTCTCATTCATGTGATATAAAATTTTTGTCTTGGAAGTCTCTACTTCTAGTAGCCCGTACCTCAGCGAGAAGAGTATCTGAGTTGCAGGCCTTGAGTGTCAAGAGACCTTACTTGATTTTTCATAGGGAAAGAGTGTCCCTATGTACTGAAGCATCCTTCTTGGCCAAGGTCATTTCTGTGTTTTCAATCAACCAGTCTATTGACCTGCCTGTTTTCTTCCCCTCAGCATTCAGATAGAGTGGGATACCTTTTGCATACCTTTGATGTTCATAAGCAACTTTGCTTTTACTTGGACAGAACTAAATCTTTCAGAAAAACAGATCAATTGTTTGTGGCCTTTGCAGGACCCAGACTGGGTAGGCCTGTCTCCAAAGTGACTCTATCGTCCTGGCTCAGAAACGTCATTACCTTTATCTATTATCAGAATAAACTGTCTTTACCTTCCAGAATAAAGGCTCATTATTCCAGAGCCTCTATGGTTGATATCTGTGCAGCAGCCACTTGGGTAAGACACCTCATACCTTTATCACTCATTACAAATTGGACATGGCCTCCAGGGGATGAGCATCTTTTGGCTCTGTGGTGCTCAGGAATATCCTTCTGTAGGGCCACCCAGGACTGAAGTAGCTGGGGACTCCGGTCCTAATGAATGAATAAAGATTTACAACATCAGATAAATAAGTTATGTCTTACAATAATGTTCCATTTGTGTTGTAGATCTTTATTCCTTCATTACTTCCCACTCTCCTTCCCCCTGACTGGACTCCTGGTGGACTTTATGATTTTCCCTAGTTAAGGTATTTACTCAGACAGAGCCTCCTACTGTCTCTTTTATTATTTCTATACTACAAGGGCGGGCAAACTCGATCTGAAGAGACTATGAGAGGGGCATTATGGGTAGGTCTTAGCTGAGAGTTTTTGGCTGGCGTGAGCTTGGTGACGGCCGTGTCGGTTCTGAGGACAGAACCAAAGTCCTAACAGTAATGAATGAATAAAGATCTACAACACAGATGGAATGTTATGGTAAGACATAACTTATTTTTCTTGCGTGACCGAGTTTAGCATGGTAAAGTTCCAGAATACATTTACCTTTGAGGAAGTTGATTGACAGTAATCTTCCAACAAATGAGCCATTACCCCTTATTTAAAAATGGATAGAAGGTTCCTGTATGTTTGATGTCTGGTAAGTGGGAATAGATGGAAATACAGAATCATCCACATAAAGATCAGGGCATCATCCACATTCTTTTCAGATGTGTAGAAAAAATAATGGACTAAGTACAGACTTTTGAGGGGCTTCCAGTTTTTTATTTTAAATGTACTGTAGCTTTCAAATCTCAGTTCTGAAATGGACAGCTATGTAAAATGTGTAAGTATCTGGTTAGTAAAACAACAAATAATTTATTTTCAGCCATGTTTAAGGTAATTGAAATGCTCATGTTTTTGCATGTGATTTTGTATGTGATTTTTGAAAAGGTCAAAAGAAAACTGTAATCTGATCTGGTTTTATTTTCTTTGTAGGTGGTTATCTAATATCGCAGAGGAAAAAAATGCAACAGATGAAGGTATTCACACTCTTAGTAGTATTTTAATGTTCAGTTCTGAAACCCATAAAATAGTTTAATGTGCTGCTGATGATGTCCTTCAAGGATGCATCTGCAGTCCTTACAAATGGGTTGTCCTGTCGTCAGGCAGCCCTTCGGTCGGCCGGATTCCAAAGTCTGGGTCTGGCTTCGGCTGGTGTCGCACTTCACCCGACGTCATTGCGGCAGTTCTTCGGGTGTAAAGGCATCAGCCGACGCCATTTTCCTCAGTCTTTCTTGCCGCGTGGCGCCCGAAGCAGAAGCTGTTCGCAAGTGCCGGTCGGTCAGATCCAGAGATTACTACTACCGAATACTACTTCGAAGACTTCTATAAAGCTAAGTACCCCGTTGGGGACTCTTTCTTGCCTCAGCCGATGTCAGAGAAAGTTAATAACTGTTTATCTTGTGGGAAACAAATACCTCATAAAGATTTCCACTCCTATTGCATTCATTGTTTAGGCCCAGACCACGACGTAGCAGCTTGTCTAGCCTGTGCTTCTTTTAACCGACGGACGCTTAGATGTCGCTCAGAATTTGCTGAACAGATTTTCGGCTCTGATTTTGCCTACATTATGCCGTCGGATCCTCCGACTACGCAAATAACCAAAAAGCGCAAAGAAAAGGACCGACACTCGCGGTCCGCGGTTTCGGCTGAAACCGCGGTTAAGCAAACCACGAGTGTCTCGGTTTCGGCCGAAACCGAGCAAGCGGTTCTTTCTTCAGCCGATAACTTGCCTTCTACCGAGGCCCCTTCTGTCCTGGTAGAAACGACTTCTGATATCCAGCCTTCTGTTGCGATTTCACAGGATTTATCAGACACCATTCCCCTAGATATTTCTACCCCTGCACGTGGAGCTGCTAGGCCTCCTCCAGCTATGTCTATTAAGGCCTTTGCCAGGGCTAAAGCAGCCAAAACTTCAAAACCTGTGCCTGCCAAGCCCCCCCTCTCACAGGCCCAGCACCAGCTCCCATATGCTTTCTTTGGCAGAGGATCTCATCTCTTTAATTCGTGGATCCCAGCCTCATCCAGACAGGGCCTCTCTCCCTTCTCCAGAAAAGAGGCCTAGAGCAGAGCCCCCTGAGCCAGTAGCCACAGATGATTCCTCTGATGATTCAGAACATACAGACCCTCCTGAGGCTTCTTATTCTCCTTACGAAGACTCTGATGCTGAGGAATCCATCCCTTCAGCCTCTCCTCCTGAGGAATTTTCCTTTGGGGAAACCTTGTATGCTATGAGGGAACAATTTCAGTGGCAGGGCCAAGATTTCTCAGATTCTAGAAAAAGGCTTAGGACCTTTCTACACTTGCCACAGCATAGGCCTTTAGCTGTTCCTCCAGTTCTATCTGTTGTTGATGATGCATTTAATGATGCTTGCACTACTCCTGATACTTTACCTCCGGCTCCTACTAAGCCAGATAGGTACTACAGGGTCCCGGACACTCATCACCACTTATATAAGGCCCCTTTTGCAGATCCAGAGACTATCTCCCAGGGCCCTAAAGCTGTAGCAGCTACTTCTTCTAAAACCCCCTCCCCTCTGAAAGGGAATCCAGGTCCTTAGAGAGATGGGGTAAAAAAGTTTACACCTCTGCTACTTTGTCAGCTAGAGCTTTGAACTGCCAATTTCATATGATTCAATATCAAGAGTTTATGCTTGACCAGTTGACTAAAAAGCTGTCCTCTGAAGAATCTTTAGATAAAAAGTATGTTCAAGAAATGTTACATAACATACAGCAGGTTAGTAACCATTCTTTAAAATGTGGCTATTCTGCACTGGAGGCTTCCTTTAGATCAGCCATGACTGGCACAGTTATCAGGAGGCATGCATGGTTGAAAGAGCAGGCATTACCAGACCATGTCAAATCTAAGCTTTTGGATGCACCTATGGACAAGGTCAATTTATTTGGTGCCCCAGCACAGCAGGTACTGAAAAAGATGGAAGAGAAAGCAAAATCTGTGCAAACAGTAAAAGATTTCTTACAAGTTCAACCTCCAAGGTTTAGCAGGAATTGGCCCTCCAAGAATTGGTCCTTTCCGGACTCCTCTAAGGCACAAAGAGGCAGGAATAGGCGCTCTAGAGGCAGATACCAATCCAGGGGTGCCTACAGGGGTCGCCAGTGGCAGGGTAACAACCAACGAGGCACGAATACAGCCACCACCACTACAACAACTCAATCACAGTGACTTGGCGGTGGCACCGCCTACCAGGGAACAACTAGAAGCACCCTTAGGCGGAAAGCTAACATTATTTTCAAGAAACTGGCACTGCATTACAAGAGAAAAATGGATTTTGCAGACTATAGACAAAGGTTACAGGTTCCATTTCCATACACTACCAGGAAAGAGAGGAATGCCAAACCTACCACCTTCTCAAAGGGCAGAAGCTCTAAAACAAATATCTCAATTATTAAGAATGCGAGCTGTGGAAAAGGTACCACTTATGGAGCAAGGGAAGGGATTTTACTCCAGGCTCTTCCTGGTACCAAGAAAAGAAAACAAATGGAGGCCTATTCTAGACCTGTCCGCTCTAAACACATTCCTCATTGTTCCAAAATTCAAAATGCTGACCCTACAGCAGCTTCTTCCCATGCTGGGCAAGGAGTCTTGGCTGGTAACTCTAGATCTCAAGGAGGCATACCTGCACGTCCCCATAAGACCAATTTGCAGAAGATACCTCAGATTTCTTGCAGGATCAGAGCATTATCAATTCTCAGCATTGCCCTTTGGCTTATCTACTGCGCCCAGAGTGTTCACGAAATGCCTGGCATCAGTAATCGCTCATTGCAGACTTCAGGGAATACAAATCTATCCCTACCTGGACGACTGCCTGATACAAGCGGACAACAAAAACAAATTAACAGAAGACTTACAAAGAGTCATCTACCTGCTACAAGCCCTGGGATACACAGTCAATACCAAAAAGTCAAGGCTGATTCCATCCCAAATAATAACCTTTCTGGGAGCAGAACTGGACACAACAAAACAAATGGCATTTCTAACTGCAGAAAAGAAAGAGCAACTTCCTCTCTATTTCTTGGCATTAACAAAGCAGAGCCATCTAACTGCAAGAAAAGTGCTACAAGCTCTAGGCTTCATGGCATCCTGCATAATACTGGTCCCTCATGCCAGGCTTCATATGAGAAAGCTACAGTGGTACCTAAAGAATTTGTGGTCTCAGCACAAGCACAGCCTGGAAACCAAAATTCCAATGATCCCATGCCTGAAACAAGAGTTCTTATGGTGGGCTCAGGCCTGTCAATCAAACACAGGACTGCCCTTCTGCAAAAGTCAACCAAGACAAACTATCACGACAGATGCCTCAGACTTTGGTTGGGGGGCACACATGATGGACAAGTGCATTCAAGGCCTATGGACTCAAGACCAACTGCATCTGCACATAAATCTAAAAGAAATGATGGCAGTAAAATTGGCAATCCAGGCATTCAGACCTCTACTCCAAGAAGGCCAGTTGTTGATAAGGACAGACAACACCACAGTTATGTGGTACATCAACAAACAGGGAGGCACACACTCATACCCCCTATGCCGGCTGGCACTGGACCTATGGGATGTGGCTCTGAACTACAACATTCAGTTACAGGCAATTTATGTACCAGGGAAGGAAAACATTCTAGCAGACATATTAAGCAGAACTACAACAGATGCCCACGAATGGATGCTGCATCCGGACATCTTCAAAACCATCACAAGACAATACAATCATCAGTTGAAGAAATTCTGCACAAGGTCTTACCACCCACTTGCTTGGAAGGTGGACTCCCTATCCTTCAGTTGGAAAAGCCTGACAGCATACGCATTCCCACCACTTCCTTTGATGCACAAGGTGCGTCTCAAGATCAAAGAGGAACGTCCGAGGATCATTCTGATAGCCCCAGACTGGCCAAGACAACATTGGTATCCACTGCTGAGGAGCATGTCCCGGGAACAAATATGGAAACTGCCCCTGATCCCATTACTGCTGACACAGAACAACTACAACATTCTGCATCCAAACCTAAAAACTCTGCAGCTAACTGCCTGGAACATTACATAACAGAAATTAACCCAAATTTATCCCAAAGGGTTAAGGACATAATCCTGGAGGCTCATAGACCTTCAACAAGAAAGAATTATGCAGCAAAATGGAAAAGATATCTCATCTGGAGTACTGCAAAGGGGCAAGATGTGACACTGATGAACATAGCCAACATCCTGGAGTACTTGGCGGAGCTCTTCCATACAGGCCTGTCCTATTCCTCCATCAAGATACATGCATCAGCTATTTCAGCACAATACAGCTTGGATCCTCATGTCTTCTCGCATCCTCTGCTCAGACAGTTTCTGAGGGGAATTAAAAATGTAAAACCTCCCAGGAAACCTCCATTGCCAGCATGGGACTTGAACTTTGTGCTAGAAAAACTGACTCTACCTCCTTTCGAGCCAGCAGCTACAGCAGACTTGCAATACCTATCCTGGAAGACTGCCTTCCTGCTGGCAATAACTTCAGCAAGAAGGGTCTCTGAACTACAGGCATTAATGGCAGTACAACCCTTCCTGATCTTCCATCAAGATAGAGTGTCCATGAGAACAAATCCTACATTTATGCCTAAGGTGGTATCCAGAGTCTCTTTAAATCAGGCTATCCACCTTCCTACATTCTTCCCCAATCCACAGAACAGGGGAGAACAGCTCTTACATACCTTGGATGTACACAGGCAATTACGCTACTACCTGGACAGGACAAAAAACAATAGAAAAACTGACCAGCTTCTGGTAGCTTATGCAACAGGAAAAGAAGGAAAACCAATTTCTAAACAGACAGTCTCCAAATGGATAGGAAATTGCATTAGATTTTGTTACTCCTACCATGGAAAGAAAACTCCAGGGAACATCAGACCTCACTCCACAAGGGCCACAGTCACTACCACAGCTTTCTTACGAGGAGTGGCTACCAAGGACATTATAGAGGCTGCTACTTGGACCTCCGTGCATACATTTGCCAAGCATTATAACTTACCTCTATACTCTAGATCCCGCGCTGGTTTTGCCACTGCTGTTTTGCAAGGGATCCTGACTACACCATAATCTATTCTCATTACCTCCTCCCCTAGTTTAGCTATGGTATTCTACCCATTTGTAAGGACTGCAGATGCATCCTTGAAGGACATAGTACAGTTTTGTACCTACCATAAATGTAGATGTCCGAGAGGAATGCATCTGCAGTCAGGATTACCCACCCTCCTTCCCCTCTGAGGTACTCCTAGGGTACTTACCAATCTTCAGCTAGCTTGGGGGGATCTATTATGGTGTATTTGTTTGTATATATGTACATACATGTTTATTTTGTGTGTTTGCTCTCTACTATTTGGAAACTTTGGCATTTATCCAAATTTAGCCAACCAAGAGGGCACCTGGCATCTGGGGCAAGAAACACTGGGGAAAATGGCGTCATCTGATGCCTTTATACCTGAAGAACTGCCGCAATGACGTCGGGTGAAGTGCGACACCAGCCGAAGCCAGACCCAGACTTTGGAATCCGGCCGACCGAAGGGCTGCCTGACGACAGGACAACCCATTTGTAAGGACTGCAGATGCATTCCTCTCGGACATCTACATTTATGGTAGGTACAAAACTGTACTTTCTTCGTGTTTCACTGTTGCAGACATCACATTTGGGTTATCTGCCTGCAGATGGCCCTCAGCCAGCCTGAATACAAGAGTCTTTGGATTCCTGCGTCGGATGCTGTCTCTTCTTCCATGACGTCAGGTCTTCAGGGGTATAAAGCATGCAGCCGACGCCATTACACCAGTCTTTCTTGCCGTGCAATGCCTGAAGCAGAAGCAGTTCGCAAGTGCCAGCTGGCCGACTCCTGAAATTATCGTTTTCGAGTTTCAGATCCGAAGTATTCAGAAAAGATAAGTACCCCATTGGGGATCCTTTTTCTTGCTCCAACCGATGTCAGTAAAAGTTAACAATTGTCTTACCTGTGGAAAGCAAATACCTCATAGAGATTTTCATTCGTACTGCATCCCCTGTTTAGACCCAGACCACAATGTCCCTCACTGTCGGTTTTGTGCCTTGTTCAACCCCCAAACTATTCGTCATCTGGCTATCTTTGCAGCAAATTACTTTCATACTCTTTTTCTCAGTACTCCAAAATGGCTTCGTTAAGCCATCCGACTACCGATCTTCCGAAAAACCCTAAGGATAAAGACAGAGACAGACTGCATAGGTCCAAAACTGCCGACGACACTTCCGTTAAGCTAGTCGCCAGTCCGCTGGTACTCAGGTGCTTTCGCAACCCCTGATACCAACTACTTCAGATTTGCAGGCCTCTACTGAGACCCATTCAGAGTCTGGTATGCCGCAAGATGCTTCTTCAACTATGGAACCTGCGGATGTCTCTACCTTGGGTGGGTCCGGAGCCGCTGTGCAGGCACTGGCTTCTGAGGGTGTATTCAGGCCTACAGACTTGCATTTTAAACTGACGCCATCGTCTTCAACCAGGCCTAAAACTCGCCCCACACCTAGAAAACCAACGTTCAAACCACAGGCTCAGGCCCATGTGCCTAAAATACAAATGCTTAGAAGGGCTGAAGACCTTATTACCTTAATTAGGGGAAGCCAGCCTTCCCCCTCTAAGAGACCTAGAACTGATTTTCCTTCTGATTCTTCTGATCAGGAATCTGATATTTCTGCTCCTTCTGATTACAAGGTTTTGCCCTTATCTACCTATGAGGATTCTGATGCAGAGGATTCCATTTCCTCTGCTTCCCCTTCAGAAGTTTTTTTCTTTTGGATAAACCTTGCACACTCTTAGGGAGTATTTCTGCTGGGAAAGCCAGGATTACTCTGACTCCAAAAAGAGACTTGGGGAATTTTTACTCCTTCCTCAACACAGGCCTTAAGCTATCCCTCTTGTTCTGGACATTGTAGAGGATGCTTTCTTGGAATCTAGCCTTTCTTCAGAGACTTTACCTCCAGCTCCCAGAAAACCTGACTGGTATTACAGAGTACCTGACTCTCACAAGTTCCTCTTCAAGAATCCTACTGCGGATCCAGAGACCATTTCTCAAGGACCAAAAGGCATTAAGGCTACTGCTGCCAAAAATCCTACCCCTTCTGATAGATATTCTAGAGCCTTAGACAGATGGGGTAAGAAGGTATACACTTCTGCTGCTTTGGCCATTAGGGCTTTAAATTGCCAGTTTCATATGTTAAAGTATCAGCAGCATATTATGGGACTACTTAAACAGAAAATGATGTTGATTCCTGACTGTGCTGAACACGAAGAATTACATGATTTAATGCATTCTGCAGAACAAGTTGGTAAACATACTTTGCAATGTGGTTTTGACGCTTTAGAAGCATCTTGCAGGGCTGCTGTCACTGGGTCTGTACTTAGAAGGCATACTTGGCTTAAGGAGCAAATCTTGCCAGATCATGTTAAAGCTAAATTACTGGATGTTCCCTAAAACCAAGACCGCCTTTTTGGCAAGAAAGCAGAAGTCGTCCTCAAAAGGATGGAGGAAAAATCTAAATCTATGCAAACTGTTAAAGATTTCCTACAAGTACAGCCTCCCAGATTTAGTAGGCATTGGCCTTCAAAGAACTGGTCCTTTCCAGTCTCTTCCAGGCCTTCTCAGTCCAAGCCCAGGAACAGCAGACCACCTAGGTTACAGTCTCAGGCTGTGCACAGACCTAAGCAGTGGGGGGGGGGGGAGCTCCCACTTCCAAAGCAGGGAGTAGTAAGTCACCCCCCCACGGAAAAATGGTACAATGACTTGATCTTAACCCTTCCAAGATCTGCTCAACTGCCTGCTCCCTTAGAAGGAAAGAAGAATAAAGATTCCACTTCCACACACTACCAACCCCAAACGGTTGGCCAGACCTACCCCCAAATCAGTGGGCGGAGGCCCAAAAGCAGGTTTTCTCTCTTCTAAGTATCAGGGCTATTCAATCTGTCCCAGCAGAACAAAGGAGACAAGGTCTTTATTCAAGACTTTTCCTGGTACCCAAAAAAGAACGCTCCTGGCGTCCTATCCTGGACCTCTCTATTCTAAACACCTTTCTGGTAATTCCAAAATTCAAAATGGTAAGATTTCAACAGCTTCTTCCTAGGCTAGGCAAAGACGCCTGGCTGACAGCCTTAGACTTAAAGAAAGCTGACCTGCACATCTCAATAAGGGAATCTTGCAGGAAATACCTACGCTTCAGGGCAGACTCCATGCACTATCAGTTCTCTGCACTTCCCTTTGGCTTATCTACTGCCCCTAGGGTATTCACAAAATGTCTAGCTCCAGCCATTGCATTTTGCAGGCAGATAAATATTCAAATATACCCATGATTCAGGCAGAAAGCCAGGACTTGCTATTACAACATCTGGTATTCATAAAGAAACTTCTAACCTCACTGGGGTATACCATAAACAAAAAGAAATCTCACCTAGTACCCTGCCAACAGATTGTATTCCTGGGATCAAGCTTGACACAACTGCCCCATGACTTTCCTAACTCTGCAGAAACAAGTTTATTTGACAACCTACTTCAAACTATAGGCCACAAAACATCGGCTATCTGCAAAGAAAATTCTGCAAGCCCTGGGGTTCATGGCCTTTTGCATTCTACTAATTCCATATGCAAGACTGCATATGAGGAAACTACAATGGTATCTAAAAAGCCTATGGTGTCAATATTCTCAGGACCTGGAATCAATTATTCCTATCATTCCTTGTATAAAGACAGAGTTCCTTTGGTGGGTAGAGGCCTGCTATCACAACAAGGGTCTCCCTTTCACTCTGCCCCCTGCCACACAAACCCTAACAACAGGTGCATCAGATTATGCATGGGGGGCTCACTTGGCAGGGCAAATGGAACCCGAGACAGATGTACCTGCGTATCAATCAAAAAGAAATGTTAGCTGTACAGAATTCCCTGACAGCCTTCAAAGACCGCATTCTTCCCGGACAACTATTGGCAAAGACAGACAACACCACAGTTATGTGGTACATAAACAAGCAGGGGGGAACCCACTCGTACCCTCTCTGCAGACTAGCCATGGCTGTGTGAAACACAGCCTTGAGCTACCAAGTGCACCGACAAGCTCAATTCCTGCCAGGCAAGCTAAATTCACTGGCAGATGACTTAAGTAGAAATCTCATGGACCCACACGAATGGAAACTAGAACCAAAAATATTCAACATCTTGAGGAGCAAATGGGGGACTCCAGAAGTTCGCCTCCCCTCAGAACTACCAATTG
Organism: Protopterus annectens; assembly: GCF_019279795.1. Classification (NCBI taxonomy): domain Eukaryota; kingdom Metazoa; phylum Chordata; order Ceratodontiformes; family Protopteridae; genus Protopterus; species Protopterus annectens. The sequence continues at coordinate 958,876,236 of NC_056726.1, forward strand.
GACAAATTCTGCACAAGGACACACCACACTCAAGCTTGGAAATTGGATGCCCTGTCCTTTACCTGGCAAAGCCTCTCGGTTTATGCCTTTCCCCTTCTGCTTCTCCTCTCGAATGTTCTGCTAAAGATCAAACAGGACAAGCCATGGACAATACTGATTGCACCAGACTGGCCACGCCAGCACTGGTACCCCCTCTTGCGCAGTATGACGCTGCTAGAACCATGGCACCTACCTCAGACCCCTTCCCTGCCGTCCAAGCAGGCAGGCCAGATTCTGCACCCTCAGTTTCAAACCCTGAACCTTTCAGCCTGGCTAATTCCTTGAGCTCTGCAATAGCATCCCTCAGTAAGCAGGTGCTAGATGTCATTCTGGAGGCAAGGAGGCCTAGTACTAGAAAATCCTATGCTGAAAAGTGGAAAAGATACTGTTCCTGGAGCCAGAATCTGGATGGGCACAACGGTGCCCAGCTTACCTCATATTCTTCAGTACTTAACAGAAATGCTCCACAAGGGCCTATCCTTATCGTCAGTTAGAAATGCTCCACAAGGGCCTATCCTTATCGTCAGTTAAAATTCATATCTCTGCCGTTTCAGCGCATTATAATACTGAGCCACCCCTCTTCTCTCACCCCATACTAAAACAGTTCCTTAGAGGGGCCAAAAAATTAAGAACCCCCCCCTCCAGGAGAGCCCCCACTCCAGCCTGGGACCTTAACTTTTATTGGAAAAGCCCCCCCCCCCCCATTTGAGCCAGCTGCAACAACAGAGTTGAAATTCCTTTCTTGGAAAGCAGCCTTCCTTCTAGCCATCACTTCAGCAAGAAGAGTGTCTGAATTACAGGCCCTCATGGCAGTGGAACCCTTCATTATCTTCCATGCAGACAGGGTTTCCGTCAGGACCAATCCTTCCTTTATGCTCAAGGTGTTGTCTAATGTGGCCCTAAATCAGTCCATTCATTTTGCCTACTTTTTCCCTAATCCACAAAACAAAGGGGAATGAATACTGCACTCTCTGGATGTGCACAGGCAACTTAGATTTTATTTGGACAGGACTAAGCCTCTCAGAATATCTGAACAGCTGCTAGTAGGCTTTACTGCAGGGGCAGATGGGAAGGCCATTTCAGAGCAAACCATTTCCAAATGGATAGCCCATTGCATTCATTTCTGCTACAAGTGCCATGGAAAACATACCCCACAGGGGATAAGATCACATTCCACCAGAACTTCATCTACCTCTGCAGCCTTTCTCAGAGGAGTCCCTATTAGGGATATCCTAGAAGCTGCTATCTGGAGCTCTGTACATACTTTTACCAAGAATTACCACATGCCTATTTTTTGTAAATCCAGAGCTGGTTTTGCCATTGCAGTCTTGCAGGGCTTAATAGCTGGCCATAATGCTCTTTAACTTCCTCCTCTCTTCCTTAGCTTTGGGAATCAACCCAAATGTGATGACTGCAACAGTGAAACACGAAGAACATAGTACACTTGTGTACTCTTACCATAAATGTAGATGTTTGAGTGTTTTCACTGTTGCAGTCCTAGTTACCCTCCCTCCAGCCCCCTGACTTCTCTTGGCTCTACCTTTCCTTCTTGTTTGTTGTATTTAAGTTTTTCTGTTGTATTTGCTTTTTTATGGAGGTGTACCATAACATATAATTGCTTCCCATTGTGGGGGCATCTAACATCTGGGGCAAGAAAAACTGATGTAATGACGCAGGAATCCAAAGACTCTTTTATTCAGGCCAGCAGAGGACTACCTACAGGCAGATAACCCAAATGTGATGACTGCAACAGTGAATACACTCGAACATCTACATTTATAGTAAGTGTACATAACTGTACTTTTCTTTTGTAGTACTATTGGTTTTTAATAAATATGTGTAACTGTCCAAGATGTATTCCGAGTTTTTTGGGTGCATCAGTCCATTTGTGGAGACATTTCCTTCTGATGAAATTTCACATGCTACTTTAGAAAATGATCTTTGGGTGGGGTCATTGTGACATTGAATCATTTCACTGGGTGGCAGTAAATCATTGCATTGGGTTTACCCATCTGATATGCCTTTTTTCTGGTCAGAGGTTTCACCAGCTGTGCTTATATTCCCGCCATGAAGGCCTGCACTGTACTTGTTTCAGTGTTTCCTGTTACCTTTGTTAGTATGTGAGACACTGATGGAGACTAGTTCAGTTTTTCCTCACTGCTGTCAGTGTTGTTTGTCACTTCCTGCACCAGTACAGGATAATTTTTGTCTGCATCATGGATAAAGATTGTTGGCTATTTATTTTTCCTTCATCTATCAAAACTTAAAATGTTTAATAGTGATCATTATAGGCACATGCCCTTTTCAATGATATAAATAGCTGAACATCACTATTTTTTCATGTAGCTGTACTTTTTCATTATTTTATCATTTCCTTTATAAAAATGGACAAAAGGGAGATGTTCTTCGTGTTTCACTTTGCACTCATCATATTTGGATTATCTGCTTGCAGTAGCCCTCAGTCGGCCTGATTATCAAAGTCTTGGGTCCTGCGTCAGTTGCTGTCTCATCTTCCATGACATCAGGTAGTCAGGGGTATAAAGCATGCAGCCGATGCCATTACACCAGTCTTTCTTATCGTGCGGTGCCCGAAGCAGAAGCATTTCGCAAGTGCCATTCGGCCGACTCCTGAAATTTTCGTTTGAGTTTCAGAACCGAAGTCTTCAACTAAAGCTAAGTACCCCGTTGGGGAAACTTTTTCTTGCTCTAAACCAATGTCAGTAAAAGTCAATAATTGTATTGCTTGTGGAAAGCAAATACCTCATAAAGATTTTCATTCCTACTGTATTCCTTGCCTAGGCCCTGACCACGACGTACCTCGCTGTCGGTTTTGTGCCTTATTTAAACAGCAAACTATTCGACGTCTGTATATTTACACTTCTAAATATTTTGGTACTCTGTTCAATTATCCAGATATGTCTTCGGTCCCGACTACGGACATTCCGAAAAAAACGCAAAGATAGACAGAAACAGGCCGCCTAGGTCCAAAACTGCCGATGATGCTTCTCCTAAGCTAGTCGCCAGTTCGCTGGTACTCAGTGAGGTGCTTTTGCAGCCCCTGATACCCGCTACTTCATATTCGCAGGCCTCTACTGAGACCCATTTGGAGTCCGGTATGCCTTGTGATGCTTCAACTGTGGAACCTGCGGATGTCTCTACCTTGGATGGGTCCGGAGCTGCTGTGCAGGCACTGGCTTCTGAGGGTGTATTCAGGCCTACTGACTTGCATATTAAACTGACGCCATCTTCTTCTTCAAGACCTAAAACTCGAAACATGCCTAGAAAACCAACACCCAGACCGCATGGTCAGGCCTCTATGCCTAAAAAAACAAATGATAAAAATGGATAAAGACCTTATTACTTTAATCAGGGGAAGCTAACCTTCCCCCTCTATGATACCTAGGACTGAATTTGCTTATGATACTTCTGATCAGGATTCTGAAATTTCTGATGTTATGTGATCCTATCTCGCCTACATTCTGTACTGATGGGTTCGGAGCTGATCCTTGGCTCTGACTCGGCACGCTATGCTATAGAGCGAAGCCTCTTATTGGCTGAGCTATTCTATATCCCAGGATGCACCACCACTACTTCCCCAGATCTTGTTTGCCGCTTACAAGCTAGGACGTGGTCTCGAACTTGGCTGAGCTAAGTGCTTTTTTTTCTGAAAGTTTTTCTGTCAGGAAATTCTTTAATCTTTACCCAAAAGCTGTTTTAACAGCTATCGTTGTGTATAAGTGTGTTTTTGTAATTTTTTTGTGGTAATTTTGTGTGACTGAATAGGGAAAGGTTTCCGTTTAAGTTAGAGGGGCCTTCCCCTATTTCTGTAGCGAGTCTTCTTGTATTTTGGAGGTCAAGTACCTGTTTGAGTTAGGGGGTTCTTGGCCCTCCTTTTTGGTGTGTTTGTAGTTGTATTTGTTTAAGTTTCTTGGGCTTTCGCCTTTCGTTTTAAAAAAAAAAAAAAAAAAAAAAAAGAAAAGGTTTTTTGTTGTTGTTGTGAAAATCTTTTACTGAGTGACATACGTTGTGTTTTCTCTGAGATAGTGAGTAGTCTACAGGCATTATGTCTGAGGAGCATAGACCGGATTTAAGAAGTGCACGAGATGCAACTATAAAATGTCCATCACCGATGATCACTCCTTATGCGTGTACTGTTTAGGCGCCAAACACCTTCAGGAGTCTTGCAGCGTGTGTCACGCTTTTTCCTCAAGGGTCCTCCAAGAGAGGAAGAATAAATTGATCTTAAAAGGGCTTATCAAACCCTCCTTCGAGGAGGCCTTATCTTCCTCTTCCTCTCCAGCTAAGAAAAAGAAAGAGTCGGCTCTGACCAGCCCGTCGGAACCGACCACTAAGAAATCTAGGCAGGCTTCTCCATCGGCTCCACGGACTTCGGAGCCGAGGGCGGAAAGATCTGCCTCGATGCCTCCAGTCTCGACTCCTCTGGTTTCGGAGCCGATGGCTGGGGCTTCGAGAGGCGGGTCACCTTCATCGGCTCCACTGGTTTTGGAGCCGATGAGGGTTGCCGGCTCAGACTCTTCCCCTTCGGCGCCGAAGCCCTCCTCGGCACCGAGGGAAATTGCTATGGAATCTCCTCGCACCGATACTGGTCGAGTCTATTCGAGCCGGTCCCCAGTCCTTCGGAGCCGATGGAGAAGTCGGTTCGACCGTCGGTCTCCTCCCGATCTTCCAAGATGTCGGATTCGACATCGACAGGGTGCTCCTAAGACTGTTTCAGTCTCCTGTATTCCAGAAATTAGTTTCGCTCCAGCCCATTCGGGCCGGAGCCGATGGCCCACCCTGCAGTTCTGGTTCCTCCTCCAACAGCCTCGGCACCGTTGGAGCCCGTGCTGGTGCAGCCGATGGAGGTTTTCGGTCGGCTCGACCCTTACTCCAACCCGCTCGAGTCGGAGTTCGCACACGGACCTCCTCGGTCGGCTCGGGGAACGCCGGGACCGATGTTTCGGTTCCGAGCCTTCCTCTCGGTGCGTCAGCTGCGGGGGTACCGTCTACTGTTGTGGCAACGGGGGGTGGACCTTCCCAGGACTCTGGCGGTCCGGCCTTCAGGGCCATGAGGAGTGCTTTGGCCAAATCTTCTTTGGCTACCTCCACGGTCTCACCAGCACCTTCCCTACACACGGAGACTGGGTCTTTGGTAGTCCCCCTGTCGCTAGACAGCGGAGCCCCGGGGCCTGAGGTCACCCCCAGTGGGGGTTCCCCCCCTCCTGGAGGTGCCTCTGAAGCTTCTTCGGAGGAACCCCCAAGGAAAAGACTGTGCAAGAGGAAGCACGTCGACTCCCCCGATGAGTCTCTCACTTCGGACACCGATCTTGATGATGCGGAGGGGTCCCCTAAGTCGTCCTCAGATGATGTCTCCTTTGCAGACATCTTGGAAGCCCTCAAACAACGAGGCTGGCATTCCAAACCCCCTTCCGCTGACGAGTCGGTGTTCCTCAAGGCCTTCGGGGCTCAGCCCTCCGTCTCCTGGGTGTCTCTGCCCTTCGACGAGCTCCTAGATTTGATCTGTCGAAGGGCGTGGGAGCATCCAGACTCTGTGGAACCGGTGCCTGCTCGCCCAAATAAGTTCTTATCAGCACCCCCAGAGAAGGAGTTTCTGACCAAAGGTGTGGCTGTAGATGCCCTGGTGGTGGCATCTGCTACCCAACAAGATGTAGCAGAGGCTTCGACGTCTGTCCATCCTCCTAATAAGGTGTCTAGGAGCATGGACCAGTACGGGAAGTGCACCCTCAGTTCAGCGGCCTTTACTTTAAGGTACCTGAACTATTTGACGCACTTCACTAGATTTCAGAGGGATCTGATCAAGGAGCTTTCAGATACCCTCTTGGGTAACCTACCTGAGCAGCTGGCCCAGACGGTTGGCTCTCAGTTGGCTACTCTGTCATCAATATCAAACTCGTCCATGAGGCTCATTTCGTATGCAGCCAAGGGGCGTAGAGCGGCAGTACGGGTGTTGCTCTACGGAGGCAAGCCTGGCTCCGCCTGTGTCATTTTGCGGAAGCCTTTAAGTCTTCCTTTGCCGACGCTCCCTTTGATGGGTCCTCTTTGTTTGGACCCAAGGTAAAGGACACATTGACCCGCTGTGAGCAAGAAGGTAAGACTTTGACTGCCGTAGGGGCACGGTTTTCCACTCCCTTTTGGCCTTACCTCAAGGCTAAAAGAGGAGGGAAGATGTGGTTCCGTAAATCACAGAAGTCTTATCCCTCGCAGCAGGATGATACCCCTTCTAGAGGCAGAGGAGGGGGAAATTTTTCTGGAAGACGCCGTCCCAGAGGTGGCAGAGGCCCCTGCAACACTGGAGACCGCAAGTCCTTTTGTGGCTCTTCAGCCTTCCACAATCCCTGAAGGATTGCCCGACTGTGCAGCTCCGGAGCCAGTCGGGGGTCGTTTTTCAAGGCACCTAAAAGCCTGGGAGGGTATCACTCAGGACCGATGGGTGCTTCGAATCATTGCCGGAGGTTACGCCATCCCCTTTCCACACACCCCTCCGCCGTCCAGGAAAATCCCGGACCCGCCACCCAGTCAACGGGAAATCGCAGCCTTCGAAATCTCAAAGCTGCTTCAAAAAGGAGTCATCCAACTGGTCCCCGCAGACCAGATCGGATTAGGGACTTACTCAAGATTCTTTTTGGTGCCAAAAAAGACCGGGGACTTGAGGCCCATTTTGGATCTCAGCAACCTAAATCGTTCAGTCAAGAAGTCCAAGTTCCGAATGGTCACCTTACAATCCATTCTCCCATTGCTGAGAAAGGTGTTTGGATGTACTCCATAGATCTCAAGGACGCCTGTTATCACATCCTGATAGATCACGCGTCCAGGAGACATTTGCGCTTCAGCCTAGGAGACAGTCATTTTCAGTTCTGCGCACTGCCCTTTGGTCTCACCACAGCCCCCAGGGTGTTCACCAAATGTTTGGTGGTCGTGACTGCTCACCTGAGGAGTCTAGGATTCCAGGTGTTTCCGTATATGGACGACTGGCTCCTGACTGCCACCTCCAGGCGTCTACTATTGCAGAACCTACAAGCCACCATATCACTAGGCACTTCCCTTGGAATCACCTTCAATTGGCCAAAGTCTGTGTTGCTGCCATCTCAGCACATAAGGTTCATCGGAGTAGAGATAGACTCAAAGCAAATGCCGGTCTATCTTCCTACAGAAAGGATACAGACTATACAGGCTCAAGTCCGGGCCTTACTTCTCAAATCCAAAGCCCCAGCCAGGATGGTCCTGCAGTTATTAGGCTCCATGTCGGCCACTGTTCTCCTAGTCCCCTTAGCAAGATTGCATATGAGAATTCTCCAGTGGCTCCTATCGACCCAGTAGTCTTTTCAGGATCTCCCTCTCAGTCATCTCATATGGATCACGGAAACCTGCAAACAGGACCTCCGCTGGTGGCTGGTGTCCTCCAATCTGGATCAGGGACGACCCTTTGTTCCACCTCCTCCTACGGCCACATTGATGACGGACGCCTCCCAGGTGGGGTGGGGGGGGCATTACCTGGGCAGGTCAGTCCAAAGCAATTGGCATCCCGACGAGAGTCTCCTCCATATCAACATTCTAGAAATGAGGGCGGTGCTTCTATCTCTACAAGCCCTCCACGATTACCTCCCTCAGGGTGTAATCGCCATTCAGTCCGACAACATGTCAGTAGTCTGGTATCTGAACAAACAGGGAGGGACCAGATCCTACCCCCTTTGCAGAGAGGCCATGAGAGTTTGGGAATGGGCAGTGGCGACCAGACGTTTTCTGGTACTGAATCATATCCCTGGGAAATCCAATGTGATAGCCGACAGACTAAGCAGAACTATTCTCTCTCCTCACGAGTGGTCTCTGAACGATGCAGTGGCAACTCAGATATTCAGCAGATGGGGAACTCCTTGTTGCGACCTTTTCGCAACCCCGCTGAATGCGAAGTGCAGAAAATTCTTCTCTCTCACTTCAGCTCCGGGGGTGAGTCCCAGGGATGCCCTAGCCCATCCTTGGCCCACCGGCTTGCTTTATGCCTTCCCTCCGGTTCCCCTCCTTCCCAGAGAGATCCAAAAGGTGACTCACTCAGGGAGCAAAATGATTCTAGTTGCCCCTTACTGGCCTTGTCAGGTATGGTTTCCCTATCTTCGGAAGTATGCTCTGGACAGTCCATGGTTCCTGGATCAGATCCCGGACCTATTAATTCATCAGTCGGGACAACTCCATCAGTCCCTTCACTCTTTGAAGTTAACAGCTTGGCTCCTCCTCTTCCGACTATAGTCAGAAATCATACCTTAGACCTGGAAGTCATACGTATATTATCCTCGGCCCACAAGTCTGCCACTAGGAAATTGTATACTAGCAAATGGAAGAGATTTGCTATTTGGGCTCAACTCCGGGGTCTAGATCCCATCACTGTCCCGGTGTCAGAAGTTCTGAAATTTCTAACTTCCCTATTCAATCAAGGTTCTTCAGTCTCTACCATCAAGGTCCAATTGGCAGCTATTTCCAATTTTCATGAATCTATAAACCCACCTTTGATGAGCAACAGATTGTGTAAAACCTTCATAAAAGGTGCTGCGCTTTTACGACCTCCGATTTCTCATCCTGCTCCTCCGTGGGATCTCGATGTGGTATTACGTGCCTTAACCTCCTCCCCCTTCGAACCGGCAGCAACCTGTGATTTGAAATTTCTTTCTTGGAAAACTGCCTTTCTGGTTGCAATTACTTCAGCCAGAAGGGTTTCAGAGCTTCAAGCTCTATCTGTCAAACCACTGTACCTGGTTTTTCACAAAGATAGAGTATCCCTCAGGCCTAACCCATCCTTTGTCCCTAAAGTTTGTTCCAGTTTTTGCCTACAACAGTCATTAGAACTACCAATTTTCTTCCCAAAGTACTCAAACAAAGCAGAATACATCTTCCACACATTGGATGTTCACAGACAATTGCGATTTTATTTAGATAGGACCCAACAAACACGGAAAACAGATCAATTGTTTGTGTCCTTTTCGGACAATAAATTGGGCAAAGCCGTCACAAAGGTCACTGTTGCCAAGTGGATCAGGGACTGTATTAGTCAGGCTTATTCCTCTTCTAATAAAGAGCTTACAACCTCTGTCAAAGCTCACTCTACAAGAGCTATGGCTACTTCAATAGCATTCCATTCTAAGCTTGCCATTAACGACATTTGTGCTGCGGCTACGTGGTCTTCTCCGCACACCTTCATTTCCCACTACAAATTGGATGTGGCATCTCGGGGGCAAGCTTCATTTGGTTCCACAGTTCTCAGGAGTGTTTTCCAGTGAGCCACCCAGGAATCAGGTGCTAGGGACGCTGTCCCATCAGTACAGAATGTAGGCGAGATAGGATCACATAACATCTTTTAGTTATGTACTTACCATAACTTTAGATGTTTGGGATCCATCTCGCCTACATTCCTAATAACCCACCCTCCTTCTCCCTGCCTTAGAGATCAGAAGAGACCGGATGGTCCGTATACTATCGTTTCATCTTGAAACATCTGGCAATGTTATATAAACAGTTATGTGTGTGTGCTTGAGTGCGGACAAACAAGATCTGGGGAAGTAGTGGTGGTGCATCCTGGGATATAGAATAGCTCAGCCAATAAGAGGCTTCGCTCTATAGCATAGCGTGCCGAGTCGGAGCCGAGGATCGGCTCCGAACCCATCAGTACAGAATGTAGGCGAGATGGATCCCAAACATCTAAAGTTATGGTAAGTACATAACTAAAAGTTTCCTCTGATGACCAGGATTTACCCTTGTCTACCTATGAGGATTCTGATGCAGAGGACTCTGCCCCCCCCCCCCCCCCAGAGGATTTCTCTTTTAATGAAACCTTGCATACTCTTAGGGAGCATTTTCACTGGGAAAGCCAGGATTACTCTGATTCTAAAAAGAGGCTTAGGGATTTCTTACTCCTGCCCCAACACAGGCCTTTAGCTATCCCCCCTGTACTAGACATTTTTGATGATGCCTTTTCGGAATCTAGCTTGGCCCCTGACTCTTTACCTCATGCTCCCAGAAAACCGGATAGATATTACAAGGTTCCTGACTCTCACAAGTTCCTTTTTAAAAATCCTATAGCGGATCCTGAGACCATTTCACAAGGACCCAAGGGCATTAAGGCGACTACTGCCAAAAATCCTACCCCCTCTGATAGAGATTCCAGGGCGCTGGATAGATTGGGTAAGAAGGTATACACTTCTACAGCCTTAGCCATTAGGGCCTTAAACTGCCAGTTTCATATGTTAAAGTTATCAGCAGCATATTATTGGATTGCTTAAACAGAAAATGATGATTCCTGACTGTGCTGAAAATAAGGATTTACAGGATTTAATGCATTCTGCTGAGCAAGTTGGAAGACATACTTTGCAATGTGGTTTTGATTCACTAGAGGCATCTTGCAGAGTTGCTGTCACTGGGTTTGTACTTAGAGGGCATGCTTGGCTTAAGGAGCAATCTTTGCCAGATCATGTTAAAGCTAAATTGCTGGATGCTGCCTTAAATCAGGGCTGCCTGTTTGGCAACAAGGCAGAAGAAGTACTTAAAAAGATGGAGGAAAAAGCTAAATCTATGCAAACTGTTAAAGATTTCCTACAAGTACAGCCTCCAAGATTTAATAGGCTTTGGCCCTCTAAGAATTGGTCCTTTACTGCCTCTTCCAGGCCTTCTCAGTCCAAACCCAGAACCAGCAAAACACACAGGCTTCTGTCCCAGGGTATGCACAGGACTAAGCAGTTGGGGGGCTCCCACTTCCAAATCAGGGAGTAGTAACACTCCCCCTATGGTAAACTGTCTCAATGACTTAACTTTAACATTTCCAAGCCCTTCTCAACTGACTGCTCCTTTAGGGAGAAAGATTGCTCTGCAGGAAAAAAACTGGGAACTCATTACCCAGGACAAATGGGTTTTAAATATAGTTTCCCAAGGATACAGATTTCACTTCCACACATTACCAACCCCAAACGGTTGGCCAGATCTACCCCCAAATCAGTGGGCAGAGGCTCAAAAGCAAGTACTTTCTCTCCTAAGCATAAGGGCTATTCACACTGTACCAGAAGAGGAAAAGGGACAAGGTTTCTACTCAAGACTTTTTCTGGTACCCAGAAAAGACAACTCATGGCATCCTATCCTGGACCTTTCTATCCTAAACACCTTTTTGGTGATCCCAAAATTCAAGATGCTTACTCTTAACCAGTTGCTTCCAATGTTAGGCAAGGGTGCCTGGTTGGCAACACTGGATTTAAAGGAAGCCTACCTGCACATCCCAATCAGGGAAACTTGCAGAAGATACCTATGCTTCAAAGCAGGCTACATGCGCTATCAGTTCTCTGCACTGCCCTTTGGCTTATCTACTGCACCCAGGGTATTCACAAAGTGCCTAGCTCCAGTCATTGCATTTTGCAGGCAAAGAAATATTCAGATATACCCATACCTGGACGATTGTCTAATTCAGACAGAAAGCCAGGACATACTTTTGAATCATCTGGCATTTGTACAAAAGGTGCTTACTTGTTTGGGGTACACCATAAATGAAAAGAAATCGCATCTTGTACCCTGTCAACAAATTACAGTTCAGGGAGCAAGCTTGAATACAACTTCCCAGATGGCTTTCCTCACGCCAGAGAAACAAATTCATTTGACAACTTGCTTCAAACTAATGGCCACAAAAACCCTGCTATCTGCAAGGCAAATACTGCAAACCTTGGGGTTCATGGCCTCCTGCATTCTCCTAATTCCATATGCAAGACTGCATATGAGGAAACTTCAATGGTATCTAAAAAGCCTATGATGTCAACATTCTCAGGATCTAGAAGCAATGATTCCTATCATACCTTGCCTACAGTTAGAGAGTTCCTTTGGTGGGCAGAGGCCTGCCACCAAAACAAGGGACTACCATTCACTCTACCCCCTGCCGCCCAAACCCTAACAACAGATGCATCAGACTATGCATGGGAGGCTCACCTGGCAGGGAAGTGCATTCAAGGCAAATGGAATCAAAGTCAAATGCACATGCATATCAGTCAAAAAGAAATGTTAGCTGCACAGAATGCTCTGACAGCCTTCAAGGACAATTAATGGTAAAGATGGACAACACCACTGTTATGTGGTACATATACAAGCAGGGGGGTACCCATTCATACCCCCTCTGCAGACTAGCCATGGCTCTGTGAAACACAGCCTTGAGCTACCAAGTGCATCTACAGGCTCAGTTCCTACCAGGAAAACTAAATACACTGGCAGACGAACTAAGCAGAAATCTCATGGACCCATATGAGTGGAAAATGGAACCAAAGACTTTCAACATGTTGATAAACAAATGAGGGAGCCCAGATAGACATGTTTGCCTCCCCCCAGAACTATAAATTGGACAAATTCTGCACAAGGACTCCCCACAAACAAGCTTGGAAAGTGGATGCCCTGTCCTTCAGCTGGATAAATCTCATCAGTTTATGCCTTTCCTCTCCAAAGTACTACTAAAGATTAAACAGAACAAACCAAGGACGATACTGATTGCACCAGACTGGCCACGCCAACACTGGTACCCCCTCTTGCGCAGTGTGTCACTTCTGGTTCCATGGCACCTGCCTCAGACCTCTACCCTGCTGTCCCAGCAGGAGGGCCAGATTCTGCATACTCAGCTTCAAACCCTGAACCTGGCAGCCTGGCTAATTACCTAATCTCTCCATCACCATCCCTCAGTAAACAGGTGTTGGATGTCATTTTGGAGGCAAAGAGGCCTAGTACTAGAAAATCTTATGCTGAAAAATGGAACAGATTCTTTTCTTGGAACCAAACTCAAGGGATGGGCACAGCAGTGCCCAATTTACCTCGGATGCATCAATATTTAACTGGGATGCTTCACAAGGGCCTTTTTTTTCATCTATCAAAATTCATGCCTCAGCCATTTCAGCTCATTACAACACAGAACCACCCTTTTTCTCTCATCCACTGCTCAAGCAGTTCCTCAGAGGGGCCAAAAACTTAAGACCACCCAGGAGAGCCCCAACTCCAGCCTGGGACCTTAACTTTGTATTGGAAAAACTCTCTCTGCCTCCTTTTGAGCCAGCTGCAAGTACAGAGTTAAAATTCCTTTCTTGGAAAACAGCCTTCCTTTTAGCAATCACTTCAGCAAGAAGGGTATCTGAATTACAGGCCCTTATGGCAGTGGTGCCTTTCATCATCTTTCATGAGGACAGGGTGTCCCTCAGGACCAGTCCCTCTTTCATGCCCAAGGTAGTATCCAGTGTGGCTCTTAATCAGTCCATTCATTTGCCAACCTTCTTTCCTAATCCACAGAACAAAGGGGAACAGATACTGCACTCCTTAGATGTGCACAGACCACTTACATTTTACTTGGACAGGACTAAACCTCAAAGGAAATCTGAACAACTGCTGGTGGCATTTGCTGCAGGGGCAGAGGGGAAGACAATTTCAAAGCAAACCATTTCTAATTTCTAAATGGATAGGCCATTGCATTCATTTCTGCTATAAGCACCATGAAAAACCTATTCCACAGGGAATAAGACCACACTCAATCAGGGCTGCATCTACCTCCACAGCCTTTCTCAGAGGTGTCCCTACCAGGGACATCCTAGAAGCTGCTACCTGGAGTTCTGTACAGACTTTCACCAAGCATTACCATTTGCCAATTTTCTCTAAATCCAGAGCTGGCTTTGCCACTGCAGTCTTACAGGGCCTTGTAGTCGATTCTAATGCTATCTAAATTCCTCCTCCCATCCCTAGCTTTGGGAATCTACCAAAATGTGATGACTGCAACAGTGAAACATGAAGATTATAGTACAGTTGTGTACACTTACCATAAATGCAGATGTTCGAGTGTATTCACTGTTGCAGTCCTGGTTACCCTCCCTCCAGCCCCCTGACTTCTTTTGGCTATACATTTATTCTCCTATACTATGCTTAAAAGCTTTTTGGTGTATTTGATTTTTTGTTGGAGGTATAACCTTGCCTATATATATATTTAATTGCTTCCCATTAGGGGGGCACCTGACATCTGAGGCAAGAAAAACTGATGTAATGGCATCGGCTGCATGATCTATACCCCTGACTACCTGACATTGTGGAAGATGAGACAGCAATCGATGCAAGACCCAAGACTTTGATAATCAGGCCAACTGAGGACTGAGGGCTACTGCAAGCAAATAACCCAAATGTGGTGACTGCAACAGTGAATACAATGGTAAGTGTACACATCTGTACTTTTTCTGCTCAGTTCCCCTCCCCATAACTGACCAGCAGTTGCCATTAACTCCTGTCCTTAGAGGACCCACCTCAGCCTCCTCCAAGCTCGATTGTAACCATGTCAAGAGCCAATGAAAAGATTGACGACTCTCATGCAGTGCCATATTCTTGCTGGGACATGTGCCATAACCCCCTCCCACCCCAAGGCAATCTTGCAGACTCTGCAGGTGCTGCCTTTAGGATGCACGCTTCCAAACACTACTAAGGATTTTACTATTTGTAGTGTGGAGCCTGTCTGGCTCTTAGCACTGCTACTGTAGTAAACCTATGCCGCCTGCCTCCCTCCCTGCAAGATGGGTGTCAGCCACTCACTCCTGTTCCACCTATCTGGTCCCACCATCTCTCATGCCACTTCTCCAATACTGGTCATCTGAAGTGCAATAAAAAGGCTTTTATCCCTCTGCACCATATACCAGGGATTTGGTAAGAAAAAGGGATAACTTGGTTAAAATGGGTAAAGATGCATCATCGAAGGAAGCAGCAAAAGATCTGTGAAGATGCAAGTTCTCCAGTTACCACTGTAGATGTTCTTTGTGTTTCACTGTTGCAGTCATCACATTTGAATTATCCCTGCCAGGGTAGCGTTGGCTGGCCCTAATACCAGAGGCTTAGTATTTCTGCGCCGGTTGCTGTCGCCTCAGGACTGAAGTCAGGTCATCAGTTGTATAAAGTAAGACAGCCGATGCCATAACATCACTCTTTCTTGCCGCGGAGCCCAAAGCAGAAGCAGTTCGCATGAATGCCGGTTGGCCGCTACCTGAGTTTCGTCTCCCGAAATGAAGCTGAAGTCTTCTAAAGCTAAGTACCCCGTTGGGGATACTCTTTTCTTGCACTAACCAGTGTCAGAAAAAGTTAACAATTGTCTCGACTGTGGAAAGCAAGTACCACACAGAGACTTTCATTCTTACTGCATCACTTGCTTAGGCCCAGACCACGACGTCCCCCGCTGTCACTTCTGTGCTTTGTTCAATGTCAGAACTACACATTGTCAGGCCCTTATTGTAGCTTGGCATTTTTGCTTACAGTCCTCATATTCCGCTATGGCTTTCGTAAGCCATCCAACAGCAAATCTTCTGAAAAAACATAAAGGTAAAGACAGAGACAGACCACACAGGTCCAAACCTACTGACGACACTTCCGTTAAGCTAGTCGTCAGTTCTCCGGTCCTTAGTGAGGTGCTTTTGCAGCTCCTGATGCCCGCTTCTGTGGATTCGCAGGCCACTATCGAGACCCTTTTCAGAGTCCGGTATGCTGCAAAACTCTTCTTCAACTAAGGATCCCTGTGGTTGTCTCTCCATTGGATGTGTCCGGAGCCACTGAGCAGGCACCGGCTTCTGGGGAATTCCTTCACACTACCGTTTCTCGACACAAACTGACGACTTCTTTCACATCTACTGTTCTTTCGAAAACTGCCGAGTTTCTTAGGCCCAGGGTACGAAGTACACCCAAGAAACCAATGACCCAATCTCAGGCATTCATGCTTAAAATGGCAGAAGACCTTATCATGCTGATCAGGGGAAGCCAAGCTACCCCTTCCAAAAGAAAGAGATCTGTCCCCTGTAGTTTTGTCTGAACAGGAGTCTGATGACTCTGATGCATCTGAATATGAAGACATGCAGCCCCTTTCCACTTATGAGGATTCTGATGCAGGGGATTCCATTCCTTCAGCCTCTCCCCCAGAGGACTTTTGCTTTGGAGAAACCCTTCATACCTTAAGGGAGGACTTCCATTGAGAAAGTCAGGACTATCCTTAGTCTAAAAAGAGACTCAGGGAATTCTTGCATCTTCCACAGCACAGACCCCTGGCCTTTCCCCCAGTCCTGGATGTTGTGGAGGATGTTTTCCTGGAATCCAGTTTGACTCCTGACACCTTCCCTCCTGCACCCAGAAAACCAGACAGGTATTATAGAGTTCCTGACTCGCCCAAATTTCTTTTTAAAAATTGTACTGCTTACCCTGACATAATTTCTCAAGGGCCTAAAGGAATTAAAGCAACATCTGCTAAGAATCCAACCCCCTCAGATAGGAATTCATGAGCACTAGACAGATTGGGTAAAAAAGTGTACACCTCTGCTACTCTTGCTATCAAAGCACTAAATTGCCAGTTCCATGTGCTAAAATTTCAGCAAAATACTCTGGAACTCCTCAAACAAAAAAAAAGTCTTCCTTTCCTGCTTGTACTGAATCTAAAGAGTTACAAGAGTAAATGCATTCTGCTAGTCAAGTAACTAAACACACCTTGCACTGTGGTTTTGATGCCCTAGAAGCTTCTTGAAGGGCAGTAGTCACCGGTTCTGTCCTTAGAAGATATGCATGGCTTAAGGAACAGCCCTTGCCAGACCATGTTAAATCTAAATTGTTGGATGCCCCCTTGCACAAAGACCACTTATTTGGCACTAAGGCTGAAGAGGTCTTAAAAAAAGATGGAAGAAAAAGCAAAATCTATGCAGACAGTTAAAGACTTTTTACAGGTCCAGCCAGCATTGTCCCACCAAGCACTGGTCCTTTCCTGATCCCACCAGGTCAGTTCAGCCAAGACCCTGTGGAAGCAGACCTCCCCAGACAGTGGTCACAGGGAATGCAGAGATCTAAACAGTGGACTTACTCCACTTCAAAAACAGAGAGTTCTAAGGCACCCCCTTATGGTAAGAACTCACAATGACTCTCCTCCTCCACCACCTCCCTCTGCCCACCTTCACTTACCCATAGGAGGAAAAGTCTCCTTTTACGCAAGCACCTGGGCCAACATTACCAACGATCGCTAGGTTCTCAACAGTGTCCCAGGTTTACAAAGTTTCTTTCCACACCCTTCCAACTCCAAAAGGGTTCCCATATCTACTTCCAAACCAGTGGGCAGAGGCACAAAAGCAAGTCCTTTCCCTGCTCTCTATGAGGGCAATAGAGCACGTTCCTGCAGAACAGAAAGGCCAAGGTTTCTACTCCAGGCTTTTTCTGATACCCAGAAAAGAGGGTACCTGGCACCCCATCCTCGAGCTATCCATTCTAAACATCTTCCTGATGATACCAACATTCAAAATGCTCACCCTCCAGCAGATGTTATCCATGCTCTCCATGGATGCTTCGCTAGCCACCCTAGACCTAAAAGAGGCCTACCTCCACATTCCTATCAGGGAATCATGCAGGAAATATCCCTGTTTCAGGGCAGGATCTCTGCACTTCCCTTTGGCTTATCTACTGCTCCCAGAGTTTTCACAAAATGTATGGCTCCTGCCATTGCCTTTGGCAGACAAAGGAATATCCAGATTTACCCATACTTACACGACTGCCTAATTTAGGCAGCCAGGCAAAGCTGCTCAAGCACCTGGCCTTTGTAAAGTCCCTACCTCCCTAGGGTACACAATCAATGAAAAGAAATCCAAACATGTACCCACCCAAAGGATTATCTTCCTGGGAGCAAGTCTGGAAACAGCATCCCAGATGGCATTCTTCACACCAGAAAAGCAAACTTTCCTGGGAGCCTACTTCTCTCAACTAGCCACCAGACCCCAGTTATCTGCAAGGAAAATCCTGCAAGCTCTGGGCTTCATGGCATCTTGCATTGTACTCATTCCATATGCCAGACTGCATATGAGGAAACTTCAGTGGTACCTAAAAAGCCTTTGGTGTCAACACTGTCAAGACGTGGAGACTCTTATACCCATGATACCTTGCCTCAGAAAAGATTTTCTTTGGTGGGTAACAGCATGCTCCCACAACAAGAGACTACCTTTCTCACCACCCGCTGCCCAGACCCTCACCACAGACGCATCAGACTATGCCTGTGGTGCACATCTGGACAGCAGGTGCATACAGGGCCAACAGGGCCAATAGAGCCCACAGCAAATCCATCTGCACATCAACCAAAAAGAGATGATAGCTGCCCAGCATGCCTTGACAGCTTTCAAGCTCCTTCTCTCCCCAGGGTCTCTCCTGATCAAAACAGGCAACACCACTGTCATGTGGTATATCAACAAGCAGGGAGGGACTCTCCTACCCTCTGTGCATGCTGGACATGACCCTTTGGCACACAACCATGCAACTCCACCTGTTAGCACAATTCCTACCGGGTTCTCAAAACTCTCTGGCAGACCACTTAAGCTGAAATCTTCTGGACCCACATGAGCTCGACAAAAGAATCTTCACCCTAATAACTCAGAAATGGGGCACCCTGAAGGTCGATCTCTTTGCCTCCTATACCAACTATCAGCTCAGCAAGTTCTGCACCAGGGAGCATCACTGCATGACTTGGAAAGTGGATACCTTGTCCTTCCCCTGGGTCAATCTATCGGTCTATGCCTTTCCTCCACTATCTCTCATCCCCAGGACACTGCTTAAAATAAAGGAGGAAAAACCAAGAACAGATGTTCTTCATCTCACATTGCTGCAGTCCTTACATATGGGTAGTCCGCTGTCCTCGGTCGGCCCGAATACCAAAGTATAAGGCTGACGTCGGTCAAGGCGCTTAAAACTGACATCAGGACGTCAGGGCACAAAAGCGCATGACCGACGTCATATCCTCAGTCTTTTTTGCCGCATGGTCCGATGCAGAAGCAGCGTTGCAAGTGCCATTCGGCATTCTGAAATTTTTCGAGTTCGGAGTTTCAGACCGAATCAAAGTTGGCTAAGTACTGCTAGAATATTTTGGTTTTTTCTTGCCTCAGTGTTTTACCGGATGTCAGAAAAAGTGAATAACTGTATTTCTTGTGGGAAACAGATACCGCATAGGGATTATCATTCTTTGTGTATTCCTTGTTTGGGGCCTGAGCACGACGTTGTTGGGTGTCGCTTTTGTGCTAGGTTCAATAAGCGCACTATTAAGCGAAGGTTAGATTGTGCTAGGCTGGTCTTCGGAAGCGGTGCAATTATAATATGCCGCCGGATTCTCCGCGCCGCTTCGAAGAAGCGCAAAGACAAAGCAGTTAAACCCAGGCAAGAAGAGTCGTCCGTTCCGGACGCCGGTTCTTTAGAGGCGTCAGTGGAACCGGTGGTTCCGACGGAGGCTTCTCTGGAGTCCCAGGGGGAGACTTTGATTTTGCAGGATGTGGCCTCTCAGGAGGCAGGTCAGGCTGAAGGGGCTTCCCAGGTTACTGTACTCCCCTCCCTTCCTAGGGTGGTTAGGCCCTCTCCTTCTGTTTCCAAGGCTTCTCCCAGAGGCAGGCCAGGTTTAGCTTCTGTTGGTGTCACTCCTAGTGCAGCAGGGTCTGTGCCCAAGAAGCACATGCTTAAAATAGCAGAAGATTTGATTACTCTAGAGGTTCTTTGCCCCCTCCTGATAAGAGGCCTAGGGTGGAGCCAGAGTTGGGGAGTTTTGAGCAGGCTTCGGATGTTTGAGTCTTCGGCTGAAGACTTGCAGGAGTACTCTCCTTATTCTGATTCTGAGGCAGATGATTCGACTCCTTCTGCTTCTCCTCCAGAGGATTTTTCTTTTTCGGAGACTCTTCATTCCATGAGGGAACATTTTAAGTGGGAAGGTCAGGACTTCTCTGATTCCAGGAAAAGGCTTAGGGAATTTTTGCTTTTACCCCAGCATAGGCCCTTGGCTATACCTCCTGTTCTGGATGTTGTGGAAGATGTGTTTGCAGAGGCTTCACTTAATCCTGATTCTCTGCCTCCTGCTCCTGTTAAACCGGATAGGTATTACAGGGTGCCTGAGGCTCATAAATATCTTTATAAGAGTCCTAGGGCGGACCCAGAAACTGTTAGTCAGGGACCTAAGGGTGTCAAGGCCTCTGTTGTAAAAAATCCGGTTCCTCCAGATAAAGAGGCCGGAGCTTTGGATAGATGGGGAAAGAAAGTCTATACATCCTCTACCCTAGCTATGAGGGCTTTGAATTGCCAGTTTCATATGTTGAAATATCAAAACTATCTTCTTTCTCAATTGAAGTCTAAGGTGGATGCTCTGGCGGAAGGCATTGAGTGTAAAGAATTACAAGGTTTGGTGCATGTTTCAGAGCAGGTGGGTAAGCATTCTTTACAATGTGGTTTTGATGCTGTACAGGCCTCGTCTAGAGTGGCTGCCACTGGTTCAGTTCTTCGCAGGCACGCATGGCTGAGGGATCAGAATTTATCTGACCATGTTAAGACAAGGATTTTGGATGCTCCTTTACAGTCTGATGTGTTGTTTGGTTCACCTGTGGAGTCAGTCTTGAAGAAAATGGAAGACAAGGCTAAGTCCATGCAGGCTGTTAAAGATTTTTTGCAAGTACAGCCTCCAAAGTTTAGTAGGAATTGGCCTGCTAAGGGGTGGACGTATCCTTCTTATGATTCTCAGTCTAGGGGTAGATCTAGATGTGGTAGGGGCAGTGCTCAGAGTTCTTTCAGGCCTAGAACAGGGAGTTCACCTGCACAATCTTCGGGTGAGGGCAGGGGCCAGTCCTTTTGTAAACAGGCCCAATGACCTACCTTTTCAGCTGCCAGATCCTTCTTGCCTGGCAGCTCCTTTGGGAGGAAGGTTGGCACTCTTCAAGGAAAATTGGAATTTGATTACCCAAGACAAATGGGTATTGGATATCATACACCGAGGTTACAAGTTTTATTTCCATACCTTGCCTCCTTTCAAAGGCATGCCGGATGTTCCTCCTCAGCAAAGACTAGAGGCTCACAAACAAATTTCTCTGCTACTTCAAATAAGGGCCATACAACCGGTCCCTCTGCCAGAAGTGGGCCTAGGATTTTATTCTCGCCTGTTCCTAGTACCAAAGAAAGGGAACACGTGGAGACCAATCTTGGATTTATCTATCCTCAACACATATCTGGACATTCCCAAGTTCAAAATGTTGACGTTACAACAGCTTTTACCTCTGCTGGGCAAAGATCACTGGATGGTGACTCTGGATCTCAAGGAGGCTTACCTTCATGTTCCTATCAGGCTCAGTTGCAGAAAGTATCTGCTTTCGGGCTGGGACTTCTCATTATCAGTTCTCTGCATTGCCCTTTGGCTTATCTACTGCGCCCAGAGTGTTCACGAAGGTTCTGGCTCCAGTGATAGCTTTCTTCAGGCTAAGAGGAATACAGATCTATCCTTATTTGGACGATTGCCTGATTCTGGCACAAGGAAAGGACGAACTTCTTCATCATTTACAGTATGTGATAGCAGTGCTAAGATGCCTGGGGTATTCTGTGAACGAAATAAAGTCCAGTCTAGTACCCTCTCAGGAC
The DNA here is from genome assembly GCF_019279795.1 of Protopterus annectens. Taxonomy (NCBI): domain Eukaryota; kingdom Metazoa; phylum Chordata; order Ceratodontiformes; family Protopteridae; genus Protopterus; species Protopterus annectens. Next base: position 958,897,701 of record NC_056726.1, read on the forward strand.
ATGTGCTTTCTGGGTGTGAGACTGAATACAGTATCCCAGATGGCCTTTTTGACCCCAGACAAACAAAAGAATCTTTCTCTTTACTTCCATCAATTGTCTCATCAGTCCAGGCTGACTGCAAGGACAGTCCTTCAAGCCTTGGGGTTCATGGAATCTTGTATTCTGGTACTTCCCAATGCCAAACTGCATATGAGGAAGCTACAATGGTATCTCAAAAATGTATGGACACAGCACTGCCAAGATTTGGACACTGTCATTCAGATAATACCTTGCATTCAAAAGGAATTTTTGTGGTGGGCTCAGGAATGTCACCTAAACAAGGGACTCTCTGTGACCCGGCCAGAGGCGAGTCAGATTCTAACGACAGATGCCTCAGACAAAGCTTGGGGAGCTCATCTAAATGGAAAGTGGGTACAAGACACGTGGCCTGCCAGACTTCAACATCTGCATATCAACTTGAAGGAGATGTTAGCAGTCCAATTTGCATTAATAGCTTTCAAGGATTTACTTCTTCCAGGGCAGGTGTTGGTTCTAACAGACAACACAACTGTCATGTGGTACATCAACAAGCAAGGGGGAACACATTCTTATCCTCTGTGCAGACAAGCAATGATTTTGTGGGAGACTGCTCTCAGTTTACAGCTAAATCTTCAGGCAATGTTTCTGCCGGGAGCACAGAACTCCTTAGCAGATGTGTTGAGCAGACAAATTATGGATCCCCACGAGTGGAAATTGGATCCTCATGTTTTTCAGAAATTGACAGTGTTATGGGGAACTCCAGACATAGATCTGTTCGCTTCTCCACTAAACTACCAGCTGCCAAAGTTTTGCACAAAAAGGTTTCATCCCACAGCTTGGAAAGTGGATGCTCTCTCATTCAATTGGAGCAATCTTCATGTGTATGCCTGTCCACCTCTGCCTCTCCTCCCAAAGGTACTCCTGAAGGTCAGACAGGACAAGCCAAAGATGATTTTAATAGCTCCAGATTGGCCTCGACAGCACTGGTACCCATTACTGAGAAGTCTGGTACGGGAGCCTCCATGGCCTTTGCCTTCGATTCCACACCTGCTGTCTCAGGAGAACAGTCATTTACTCAATGTCAAACTTCACTCTCTACATCTAACAGCCTGGCATATTCTGTGTTAAACCCTAGAGGGTCTCAGCTTCCACAGCAAGTTTTGAATGTTATTTTGGAGGCCAGAAGGCCTAGTACACGGAAAGTGTACGCAGATAAATGGAGGAGATTTTTATTTTGGAGTACAGCAAAGGAATTTGATGTTTCTAAGCCTAATTTAAGTGTGGCTCTTCAATATCTTACTGAGTTACTGGACAAAGGTTTGTCCTTCTCCTCTATTAAGGTTCATGCTGCAGCAATTTCTGCTCACTATGACTGTGACCCACCATTGTTTTCTCATCCTTTGTTTAAGCAATTCCTTAGAGGGGCAAAGAATATAAGACCCCCACGTAGAGCTCCTACTCCTGCTTGGGATCTCAATTTTGTGTTGGAGAAACTCACTCTACAACCTTTTGAGCCTGCAGCTACTGCCGAGTTGAAATATTTATCATGGAAGACTGCTTTTTTGTTGGCCATTACCTCTGCGAGAAGGGTTTCTGAATTACAGGCCCTTATGGCGGTTGAGCCTTTCTTGATTTTCCATAAGGATAGGGTATCTTTGCGTACTAATCCTTCCTTTATGCCTAAAGTGGTTTCTAGTGTGGCTTTAAACCAAACTATTCATTTTCCTACTTTTTATGCAAACCCCCAAAATAAAGGGGAAAAGATTTTGCACACTTTGGATATACACAGGCAGTTGCGATATTATTTGAACAGAACTAAAGGGTTCAGGCAGTCTCAGCAGTTATTTGTTTCATTTGCTTTGGGTTCTCAGGGCAAGCCTGTTTCAAAACAAACTATTTCTAAGTGGATTGGGTTTTGTATTGCTTTCTGTTATTCCCATCATGGTAAGGAGATTCCAGCTGGGATTAGGCCTCATTCCACTAAGGCTACTGCCACTTCTACAGCTTTTTTAAGGGGGGTGGCAACTAAAGATATTTTGGAGGCAGCTACTTGGAGTTCAGTGCATACTTTCTCTAAGCATTACCACCTTACACTTTACTCTAAATCTAGGGCTGGGTTTGCCACTGCAATTTTACAGGGCATTTTGGCAGCTCCTAATGCTTTATAGTTTTGCCATCCTCCCTTACCTCTGCTTTGGGATTCTACCCATATGTAAGGACTGCAGCAATGTGAGATGAAGAACATAGTACAGTTTTGTACCTACCATAAATGTAGATGTTCGAAGATCCACATTGCTGCAGTCCAATTTACCCTCCCTCCTTCCCCTCTGTAGTTAGAGGCGGTTGTGTGGTTTGGGTTGTGAATATTGTAAATATTGTAAATAGGATTAGTGCAGGGGTGGTTGGTTGGTTTTTTGCTGTCTTTTGGTTTTGGCCTTTCTTTTTAGGGCCTTATGACATCTGGGGCAAGAAAAGACTGAGGATATGACGTCGGTCATGCGCTTTTGTGTCCTGATGTCAGTTTTAAGCGCCTTGACTGACGTCAGCCTTATACTTTGGTATTCGGGCCGACCGAGGACAGCGGACTACCCATATGTAAGGACTGCAGCAATGTGGATCTTCGAACATCTACATTTATGGTAGGTACAAAACTGTACTTTCTTATTGCTCCAGACTGGCCTCGCCAGCACTGGTACCCACTGCTGTGCAGCCTGTCCCCATTGCCACCATGTCATCTCACTCAGATTCCAACCCTCCTGACCCATAGGGAAGGAGAATTCATGCAGCCCCAATTGCAGATCCTCAATTTGGCAGCTTGGCTTATTCCCTAACCCCCGCTCAATCTACCAACCTCAGCAAACAGGTTCTAGATGTTATACATGAGGCCAGACGCCCTAGCACTCGAAAGTATTATGCTGACAAATGGAGAAGGTTCTGCTCCAGGATTCAGGCTAAGGGAGCCAATATGGCACAGCCTTCCCTCCCTCTCATCCTGGATTACTTAGCTGACCTGCTACACAGTGGTCTCTCTTTTTCCTGTATTAAAATTCATACCTCTGCTATCTCTGCTCATTTGCCTGCTGAGCAGCCCTTTTTCTCACACCCTCTGATCAAACAGTTCCGAAGAGGGGCTAGCAACTTGAGGTCACCCAGAAGAACACCAACCCCAGCTTGGGACCTTAACTTTGTGTTGGAAACGCTCACCCTGCCCCCCTTTGAACCAACTTCTTCAGCAGAGCTAAAATTTCTCTCCTGGAAGACAGCTTTTCTTCTGGCCATCACGTCAGCCAGAAGGGTCTCAGAGCTGCAAGCAGTCATGGCTGTGGAAATGTTCATCATCTTCCATGCTGACAGGGTATCCCTCAGGACTAACCCATCCTTCATGCCCAAGGTGGTGTCCAGCATGGCTGTCAACCAATCTATTCATTTGCCCACTTTTTTCCCTAACCCACAGAACAAGGGGGAAGGGATCCTGCACTCTCTAGATGTGCACATACAGCTCATATTCTATCTAGACAGGACTAAATCCTTCAGAAAATCTGATCAATTGCTGCTTAGCTTTGCTGCAGGGGCAGAGGGCAAAGCCAGCTCCAAACAAAGCATTTCCAAATGGATATCACACTGAATCCATTTCTGCTACAAGCAGCATGGAAAGCCTCTCCCCCAAGGCGGTCAGGACTCACTCCACCAGAGCAGCCTCCACCTCTGCAGCTTTCCTCAGGGACATCCTGGAGGCTGCCACCTGGACATCTGTTCACATCTTTACCAAATATTATCACCTGCCTATCTTCTCCAAATCCAGGGCAGGGTTTGCCTCTTTGTTCTTGCAGGGCATCCTAGTTAGCCCCATGTTACCTTGACTGCCTCCACCCATTTCCTCAGCTTTGGGAATCAACCCAGATATGATGGCTGCAACAATAAAACATGAAGAACATAGTACAGTTGTATACACTTACCATAAATATAGATGTTTGAGTGAATTCACTGTTGCAGTCCTGGTTTCTCTCCCTCCAGCCCCCTCTTCTTTCTTCTCTTTCCTTACAAGGGACATATTGGTATTTACTTTCTACTGGTAGGATTCTTGCACCAGAACCTGGCTTCCACTTGGGGGCTCCTGAAAGGTTAAGGCAAAAAAAATTGATGTAATGGCGTCTGCTGCCTTACTTTATACTACTGACGACCTGACGTCAGTCCTGAAGCGACAGCAACCGAAATAGAAATATTAAGCCTCTGGTATTCGGGCCTGCCGAGGGCTACCTGGCGGGGATAATCCAAATGTGAGGACTGCAACAGTGTACACAACTGTATTTTCTGTGGGTTACAGCTATTCACATTGCTCCCCAAAACAGGGATATGAATTCATTAGCAAGTAGCAAATTCCATTCAAACTCAGTGCTGTTAAAGTAGGACTTCAGCAGTAGCACTTTCATTAGTACCCACTCTGTGGATGTATAACATCCTGAGTTCATGTTGTTAGATGAACCAAGCACTTCAGCCATTGTTATTTACATAGTTAGGTTCTTGTGAGTGCATCTAAAATAGCTATTGATTTAATTCAGTCTTCCTTTAGTTATAAGACTGCTGCAAGGGTGTGTTTTAATGTAGTATAGAATTCAGGGTTGAAATAGCAAGGAACTATATCAGTATCTTCATTGAACAGATGTCAGTCTGAAGGTGGAAGAGAGAGAAAGAAACAGACTTTGCAGGTGCTTCCAAAGGTTAATTATGCTAAGAAGAAAAGAAAGAGAGCTCTTTCCTTTGGAAGTACCTGCAAAAGTCTATTTTGCATATCAGAACTATTTGGTGACACAGTTTTTCTGCTTGATTAGCCAGTGAATTGTATTATTGATTTAAAAAAGAAAGGTGAAACACAGTTTTCATTTAAAGAATGTATGTTCCTCCTGCACACTGCACTCAAGAAATCCTTTTGTAGAAAAGCAATTCCTCATAAGATTCATAGGTAGGTGCTAGGCTATCAGCCCAAGGGCCTATGTAAGCCTAGCCGATAAGGGTCCCTGGCTTTTGCCACCCAATAAAGTTATTTTCCTGTATCCTTGTCGAACAGAGCCACAGAAGTGATCCCCGGAATGAATTTCCTGTTTCCCATACACACATCAAGATTTTTCTTCAAGAGTGCTAATGAGGAACTCTGCTTGACATAGGTGGATAGCTTGTTCCAGAGTATGCAAAGTCTCTGGGACAGGACTCTATCCCTCCAGCATGTTCTGTTTATTGTGGTGACAAGGTTTAGGTCCCTAGAGCATGGAGCTCTGAGGGATTCTGATTTCTGTAGGTGTAGCATGTCCATCAGCTCTGGGTTTGACATAGCTTTGTATGTTAGGCAGAGATCACCTCGCAGTAGGTGATATGCTATGGAGTAAAGCTGGAGTTTTTTGACAGTCAACGTAGGGCATCTGTTTGAATCCAGTAATCCTCTTTGTGAGGTACTTCTGCGGCCTTTCCAACTGTTGCAGTTGTCTTGTGAGGTGCATTCTAAAAGGGGCATTGTACTCTGTAATGGGTCTAATGAGAGCCGAGGAGAGGGAAACAGTGACCTATTTTTTCCTGGATGAGAACCCTTTCTTGATGAGGTGTGCCATGTAGAAGGATTTCCTGGCTACTGTGGCAATGTAATTAGCAAAGGAGAGACTACTGTCCATCTGAGTTCCTAGGTCTCTTATCACACATTCAGCGTTAAAGACTGCCACCTATATAGTAGTTCTTGGGTACAGAGTTTTTACCAAAAGGGATGACAATGCACTTTTTGGCATTGTGCATGAGGCCATGGCTCTGACACCAGGAATCTGTGTCGGTGAGGCCCTTCTGTAGGATGTCCACGTCATTTGGGGACACGACTATGGCACCTAATTTGTAGTCATCTGCAAACTTAGTTAGCCAGAGACCTTTTGTGTTCTTCAGAGAAGTAGATACCAAACAAGAGAGGAACCAGGACTGAACCCTGTGGTACTTCACTTGTCACTGGTTTGTAGTCAGATTTCGAGTCTGCAACTTTTCCAGTGTGGGTTCTGTCAGTGAAGCAGTTGGCAACCCATCTTGTGACTTAGGGATTTATACCCAGTTTAGTGAGTTTATCTATAATTCCAGAATGGGAGATGGTGTTGAAGGCATTGGCGAGGTCAAGATAGGCTGTGTGAACCACCTTACCCTCGTTTACGGACTTGGTGACTTTCAAAGAAGTTGATCAGGTTCAGGAGGCATGATCTGCCTTTCACAAACCCGAACTGGATGGGGTCCAGAGTTTGGAGGTTTCTAATGTCTTTGTTTTTGAGTTCCATGATGATACATTCCATGGCCTTGCAGACCAGGCTTGTTAGTCTAATAGGGCGATAGTTTCTGGGGTCCGTAGTGGCTCCCCCTTTGTGGAGAAGGATAACTGCTGCTGTGGGCCATTCAGTGGGCACAAAGCCTGACCTGAGGCTATGATTGAACATGGTGCTTAGGGGGTGAGCCAGTTCATTCTGAAGTTCATGTAAAACACAGCCTGGGATGTTGTCCGGTCCCATGGATGCTGTGTTCTTGGCTTTATAGAGTGCAGTTTTTACCTGCGTAGTTGTGATTACAGGGACTCTGCATTCTTCCAGTGTAGATATGGGCCCTTTAGGGGGTGAGAGGGTGGTAAAGTTAGCACTGAACCTATCAGCCAGGATGTTGGCATTATCAGTTGGTTCTGTGATTTTTGTGCAATTGTGCTGTAACTCAGAACAGATCTGGATGTTGCCATTGAGATTCTTGACATAGCTATATAACACTTTGTGGTTGTCCTTAGCATCAGTGGCAATCTTGTTTTCGTAGCTGGCTTTGGAGGATTTTATGAGGGATCTCAGCTTCTTACTGAGGCTGACCAGGGAGCTCCTCCACTCATGGGAATTTACTCTTTTGCAACAGTTTCTTCCTTCTGTTGTAGAGTTTGTTTATAGCAGGGGACCACCAGATTGGCTTCCTTTTTTTGGAGGGTAGCATCTTGGCTCTGATAGGGATAGCACGATCCATGCACTCGTGCAAGTGCTTATAGAGTGCATTTCTATAGGATTCAGCAATCATGACTGTGTTGTCCATCTGCATGGGTGTCGTGAAGTTCACCAGTTCTGTCTTGAGGAGCATGACATTGGCTTTGGAGAAATTTTTTACAGTTGTTTCCTTAATGGGGTGGGGTGGAGGTGGGATGTGGATATCTGTGGTGATTAGCTTATGGCTGGATCTGACCAACGAGGAGTTGACTTCAGGTGTGGAACACTGGTCAGTCATGTTGGTAATGACTAGGTCTAGGATGTTGTTGCCCCTGGTAGGGGTGTGGATAAGTTGATCCAGGGCATTTGAGTTTATGAATTCTAGAAAGCATTGAACAAAGGAGTTGGTACATGAGTAATTTTCCCAGTTAATGGTGGGGTAGTTGAAATCGCCCATTATTAGGCTGTTTGGTTGAACCCTAATATTTTTCAGTATATCAAGAAAAGAGGAGTGGGAATCCTGGGGCATGGTAGGGGCTCTGTAGCAAGCTACAGTTTGGATTCCAGTTTTGCCCAGAGTTAGTTGCACTTGGATAATCTTGGATGCATTATGTTGGACAGCTAGTCTGGAGGTGTGGCTGTCCTTAATGAATATGGACACACCCTCTGCCTTTGGTGTTCCGGTCCAGGTTAGATGGCCGAAAGGTGTGGTATGAGTTATAGCCTGGTAATTCAGGGGTGCTCTCTGGAGCCTTGAACTAGGTCTCACTCACTGCACAGATATTGATGTTCTCCATTTTAAGGAGTGCCTCGAGTGAGTGCATTTTGAGGTTTAGACTTCTAGCATTGAGTAGCATTACCCTCAGTTTTTGCTTACCTGTATCTGTTACGGTGGTGAATTTGTCATTTGAACCTTGCCTAAAAAAGGCACTATATGGGTGGCAAGAGCCTTAGCCAGTATCCAGAATCCCAGGGGCAACAGGTGCAGACCATCTCTGGCAAATCATTGTGGCCTGTCGACCATGTTGTCCCAGGCAGACAGATGCTAGATCCCCGTAGAATGAGACCAGAACAGCCAGTTGTTGAAGTCAATCATTTTGTCCTTGTACTGCGGTATCATTCTAGGTGATGGCAAGATGCAACTCAGGGCTAGGGTCATACCTGCCTGGACTACAAGATCGGAGAGCTCTTCCATGTCTCTTTTCATGTAGTCCAGGGAGGTACTTCTCAGGTCATTCACACCAACATGGACAATGACAGAGTCATATTTGTACTTGTTGTGGAGTGACCTGAGTACGTGGGTTATGTGGCAGAGCTGACAGTAACTTTACATCAGTGTGCCTGACTATACAGTCACCTATGACTAGTGGGTTGGGTACGTTGTTTTGCCTTATGGGCTGTGGTTGACTGGCACACTGAGTCTGTGGGGTATGTGTCATGTGGGCTGTGTTGGGGGGGTACAGCTTGCTTAAGTTTCTGCTTTGGAGGTCTATGTTGCTTGGGCAGATTATTATGGAGAGCCTCCGTGAATGTTTTTGTGTTGCTATGTGTGGATTTTGGTGGTGTAGGTTTAGTGGGACTATGTGATGAGTGTGGTGTGTTGCAAGTGTTTACCTTCTCCTCTTGAGTGTCAAGTTCAGTCTTGGTTGGAGAGAACTTTACCTCCAGTTTGGCTAGATAAGTGCATCTCTCACTGGTTGAAGTGTTGGGTGGTAGGAGGAGAGGGTTGTCTGTGTACATGAGGCAATTGCTACATTGCCCCAAGATACCCAGATTCATCAGGTAGACAGGAGAGAACACCTGGAGCTGTCCCATGGACATTCCTGGATACACACTATTGTGCTCTAGACAAGTAAGGAAAGTAAGTACAAAAGCTGTTTTCCTCTAAGCAAATGAAGGTAAGTACAAAAACTGTTTTCCTCTAGGTAATGAGGAAGGTTGAGTGCTGTAGTAATTTGTAGCTTATTTAGTGCTTACAACAAGTTCTGAACTAGTGCTGAGCTGAAGAAGGAAATGCAAGTGCTAAAACTAAGAGTCTGGCTAGTTCTAAGGGAAAAACTGAAGAGCAGACTTTGTGGCACCCGGGAATAGTTTAACCCTAGCTAAGCCACGATGCACAATCCCGTGCAAACACGGGTTTTTAACTCCAAGTTGAAAAGGATAGAAATCAGCCCAAAACGGCCAATGAGGTTAATTTCAGATCTGGAAACCACTCCTCTTACGACAGATAGGCTGCTCAATGCTTACCACTCTCACTGATAAGCAGAATGACTTCCCACTACCACAACAAGGTCTGGACAGCTCAGAAACACAAACTAAAGTCCTGAAACCAGCAGATCTGGGATCCGGACTATTGTAGTATAGGAAAGGGCGGGAAATGAGCAGTACAGATAGTATTTTTTTTCTTTATGAAATTAAACAGAAAAACGCTATTTAAACAGTAAATATGCACAGAAAAGGCTATCACACTTGTGTGATGTCTGCAGTAGTAAATGCAGTTTAAATTAACTTTAAGCAGAAAATCAAAGTGCACACAGTAAAATGATTTAACAGTAAAATGCAGCAGAAATTACAAGAGAACCACAGTAAAAGTGGCTTTTAAAGTGCGATAAGCAGAAACAGTCAAGAAAAAGCCAAAAAGATACTTAGAATCAGCAAAAGTCTCTCCTTGTTTCTGGTGCTGTAGTAGTCTGCAGGATGCCCAAACAGGATTCACCGAGCTAAAACAAGTGCAAACCATCAACAAAAGCAGTAGGTTATTTGCAGCTCCAATTTAAGAGGAAAGGGTAGGTACAACCAGACAGTTTCAGTGACTGCCATCTCCGTCTCACCCCCACCCCTTCCTTAATACCTACAAAGAGGCAGGTTTCAGAGTCATCTTTCATCATGTCAAGAGATAACCACAGATTAATAGGTTTTACTAGAATTTGTTCAGAAACCTCAAATACGATTTTTGACAAACACTCCCATATAAACTGCAGCAAGCCATACAGTGTAGGGATCACTTGCTAACAGAAAGCATCAGGGAATTTGATTCTGTTCGTTGAGAAGGTTCTACTCCACACTATTTCTGGTTCTAAGAAACAGCAGGATCTCAAGACTAGTTTTAGATTTATCAAGTCTGAATGTATTCATAAATATAAAAGCATTCAGGATACACTAAGAAGACTGCTTCTCTTTATTACTTTTACAATGAAAGATGTCTTGTCTTCACATTCCAGTGAGACCCTGTTTAGAAAGTTCCACAGATACCTGATAGTACAGCATTGCTTTCATTCATCATTTGTATCATTTGTACTGTCCAAATCCAGCGAGTGTAAAATATTTCAATGTCTGAGTATTAAAAATCATAGCACTGACTGTTAGAAGCCATAGCAAAGGATCGGAAAGAGGAGTAATTTTATTTGTCATAACTCAATGTGTTTTATAAGTAGCTAATGATAGGGAATTTTTTATAACTTAATTTTTACTTAGTAAAGTAAGTAACCATAATATATAAACTTATTTTATTTAATAAGGTAAGTAACCACAAAGTGGTCTGATTTTTTTTATGAGTAGATGAGTTAAATCTAGGAGAAGCAAGACTAAATCTGAAGACCAAAGTTATAGCTCTGTGCCTAACTCATAGTAGTTGATAGGTATGACAGCAACAGAGCACAATCAATGCAGACACTAAGATCTTCTCACAGTCGTAAATCATGAGCAGTTGTCAAACCCATGAAGAAAGCGTAAGGCACAGCTGTAAGCAAGTCACAAGCCTTAAGACTCAACTATTTTGATGCTTTAAGGAAATCTCCAGCTGCTTTTGCAGCTTAACTTAGCCCTTAGGTTTCTTGTCTCCCCATACTGAAGTTCCAGTATTGTGTGGGTACCGGAAACCTGCCTGTACTTTATAAAATATAATTTTCTTGCCTTGGAATCAAAGGAAGGGAAAGCCCACCCACTTTTTTTAAGCTTAACTTCTCATACTTTGCAGAGGAATTTGTCTCCACCTGTATGACATACCACAGGCGCATAGAAATCACTAACGACAGTCTTCTGGGGCAATTGGTCTTGCTGATGTCAGCAGCTTATCAGCTGTCAAAAAGATATTTAACATGGTGTAGTATATACACTATGGGGAAAGCAAGAGTAGTCAGTACAAAAAAGCAGCACCAAAGATATATGAAGAGAAATACAGGCAAAGGCATTTGAATATGGATAATTTCACAGGGCAAAAAATAAGAAAACAAAAGGGAATGTATAAAAGTGGTCTAGTAATGGAGAAATTAAATACATATAGAAGTTAAATGGATTACATGTAAAATGAAGGATTTAATGTAGAAAATACCACTTTGGTAATGTCACATCATGATCGAACAATGAGTCCCCAAATTAAGGAGAAACATGTGCAAAGGGAAGCATCTGATCGCTTGCCACATGAAAATGCTCTGGAACCTTCAATAGGAAACCAGTACAAAAGTTCAGTTGGACTTGCACAGCAAGGGAAGGAGCAGGAAACAGTGGCAACTCTGGCACAGTTAATGTTGTGAAGTGATAGGCCAGGGAGTTCCCACATGAAAGAGCAAAGGATGATGCAGGATACGGCTGAAGAGAATATGTCACTGGAAATTGTTCTGGAACTTTCTGTATAATGCATGCAGGAAACAGAGAACAAAGAATGTGACCTCAATTTAGAAAAAAAAGGATCTAAGGGAAGAGCTGTTTGGTTTAATAGAGATGGATAGACATATTAAGATCAATGAAAGAAAGAGATTACAGAAAGTAGGTAAGATCCGAAATGTTAGAAGTCTAATAAAATAGATAAACATGGCAAACAAAACTATTAACAGAAATTCATGATATAAAAGAAGTAAATTGGATATGTTACTCTGCAGCTAAATTAATAACAGATAAAGTCTTACAAAAAAACCCAGAGCAGTAAGGGAAAGGAAGGGAAGAAATCAAATGCCATCATGGAAGCATCAGAGAAAAACTATAAAGCCGTTAAAACAAGAAGTGTCACTGTTAGAAGCGTATAGTAGACGGAACAGATAAGCAAAAATACTTAGAAAGATAGACATCATAAAAGCAGTATCAGAACAGACCAGGGTCTGTTGTACACTGTTGCAAATAATGTACTAAAGATATCAGCACACACAGAATAACTTAGAAGATATGCAGATAAATATAAAGGAAAAGTACAAAATAAGCAATTCATGTTATGATCCAAAAAAAGTTTTATGGAGAATTGGGAAACAAAGTAAAAAGAATAGAAACACCACCAAAAAAGAAGAAATTGACACATTGTGATGCCCGTGTGCTGGCCCAGTAATCAAGGAGCCTCAATCCTCACCACTAGCACCAGTGAGGGGCATCCACATTGGGGGAGGATAACAAGTGCACACACAGTTAAAGTACAATTTCCCTTAAGAGCAGACAGAGATCAGTCAGTCTGAGGTTGGTGTCTCCCTTTCTCTCCATATCCCCAGTAAGACTCCCCACTGGTACAGCTATAGGGTACAGATCACAGCCAAGTAATCAAGCCAAAACTTACAGTACCCTATCTGTCCAGCCAGTGCTTTTTGTCCCTGCCCAAGTAGCTGACACACATACACTTTAACATTTGATTTATATACAAACACAGACATTCCTGGGGAAGGCTTGCACAGGTTCTCCAGCTATGTCCCCTTCTGCCCAGACTATACTGTATTAATCACTGCCACTAACTACTCTTATCAGCTACTAATAAGGCCCTTCCCAAAGGGTGACCAATTCTACTTTGCTGTGTTACTGTTATCCAAATAGTAAGTGTGACACAGGGCTAAAGCTATTGGAGTGGCTGATACAGTATCACCAAATACATGCAAGTACTCTTGAGAGCTTAAATGATCTCCACACAAAACAGCCACAGTTGAAAGGTTTAAAAATATTTGATGATAATAAAAACATAAGACAGTACTCATCAGTTCAACACAGTGCTAATAGAGAGTTCAGAAATCACAGGAAAATACTTTAAAACAATATTGTAGGACAGTCTGAAATAAGTATAGAAAACAGCTAGACTAATATGGCTATATTTCTTTCTGTTTCTAAGAGAAATACTAAGATCTAAATAACTTTACTTACAGAGCAAAGCAAGTGCTGGTGAGTTGTCCGATCCAGAGCAAAATACAAAATGCTATCCTTACTTTCTGAAATGGCCCTTAAATTGATAATACACATTACTGCTGAGTCATTTCAGATTACATCATTCTTGTTACTTCTTAACTTTCCCAAGCTGACAGAACTTCAAATTTAACATTTCTCTTTTCATCTGCACCTGCCAGGAAGCCACAGCAATAAAAGACACTTGGCATGTCAAACCTAGCAATTATCTGTGTCTTAAAACAATAGAAAGAATTTCTAGCTGCAGACATCCTGTCTTCGAGCTTGAGATCAAGCACAGTCATGAAATCCTTTGCTTATCAGCTTTCTTCCAACAGGGTGCACTGTGGTTACATTTTTGAAGCTCAGAACATACACAGTTTTCTTACATTTGTCAAACAAGCCTGTGGATCATATTAATATTTACAAGAGCATAGGATTATTTACAAAATTCTGTCTAGCTAGGCTGGCAGCCTTCACACACATTTTGGAGAAGTATCTCTGAAAACCCTGTGGAACATGACAAAGATGCTGAATTGGTAGAACAGTAAGAAGTTCAAATGTACAGTTTATGAAATGACAAATTACACCAATTATCTCACTGATAAATGTGTCCCCAACTAGATAAATATCAAAATATATTATAAAACCATATGTATATGGTTTTAATGTACATAATGATTGGGATATAGAACTGCTGCTTTAAATTAAATGTTTGGATTAGTTTTTTGTGTGTGACGCTTTATGGATTGCTATGAGCAGTACCTGTGATGTAAGCAGCATCACAACGTGCTTGAATGAGGAAGGTGAATTTGAAAATGTGAGTAGAGAGTTTTTTGATTGACCAATAAGATTTTAAACTGACTATTTAATAAGGTATTTGTTATTTTTATATATTGAAAGTCTGAGGAAGCCCTTGTGTTGATGGTGAAAGTGCTTACCTATTTGTTATTATATTAAAGTAGCGTTGTTGTATGACAGCTATGCATCGTGTCTTCATATACATTTTTTGGATATAGTTTAATTGAATGAGATGAATTAACCACCAGAGAACTTGAAGCAAAATTAAGAAAAGCTTCTAATTGGAAAAAGCAAACAGTGAATCCAAGCCGACACCAGTAGACCTCAAAGCCTTAAGAAATAAAGTTTAATCGAACTGAAGTGCGTTTAATTTCATACACTTTTCGTCAGAGCACAAGCTCCAACTTCTTCAGAGAAATTTTTAAACAATGGTGAAACAAATGCAGCATCAATAAATAAACTCTTGCAATTGAATCCAATTAATTAATCAGTCAATTAAGTTTGAGATTATGAAATTTAAAAGCACAAACACGCTCCTAAAAACATTAGTAAACAACAAATCGTGGATGTATTTTGAAAAATAATACACATATATGCGTTCATATAGAACCAGTATTAAAAATACATAAATGAAATTGATTAAAATAACGTAAACAAGGTAATACTGTAGTATAATAATATTATTCGGTGTAAGTGTTCCCTTCAGAAATATGCCTTACCTCAGTGTATAACCCTGAATGCCTGGCATCAATCAATAAGATATGATGTTTATTTATTTATTTAATTATTAGTATATTTATAATTATTACTTAAAACTAAATCAATACATTAGTCAGTGCTAGCGATAATCCATACAATTAAACCCGCTCCATTATTACCCTTGGTGGCTTATATAAATATAAAAATGTGTATGTAAATATCTTCTCTCCAAGGTATGTGGATAACAAATACATACATTTGTATGGAAAGTATACTACATACACCTAACAACTGTATAATAATTCGAAAAATTTTTTTAATAATTTCAATGAATTTTAGAAAGCTCGTTGTATATTTACAAAATATGTTCAACTAGTAAACGTAGTTGCATGTGCATGTTTACGTGTGTAACCACATGCCCACACAGGTGCATGTAAGCATAAACTCACATACACAAGCATGTGTACGCAAACAAGCAGACATACACAAGCAATTACGAGCGCACGATCGCGTATGCAAGATTTATCGATCACTGTGTGACTAAGAGATTCTGCTTAGTCAAAAGTAAAATGTATCAAGGCAACCATGAAAGAGGCAACCATATAAAGGAATTTAGGAGAATTAAAAATTAAGAATTAAAAATTATCCATATAAGAAGGTAATATAAAAGGGTAGATAAAGTACCCTGTATTAGCTTGTATCAGGTGTCAAATTAATTTATAAAAATGTTATATATGAATACATATTCATAATGGTAAACTATACTAGGCTAGTCACTTAGGGCTTCTGCTAAGAGTCTTTTAATCTCAGGATACATTTGATAGATGTCATTTAATTTATTCCTGGGAATTGGCTTGCATTGGTTTTAAGTTGCCAAATTAGTTCCATCCTTTCAAGTTTAAGTGACTCTGGTCCCCCTCTATTATCTCTTGGTAGTTGGTCTGTTGCACGGAACAGGAATCTATGTCCTTCATTCTCACTATGGTGTCTAGCCAAAGCATTCTCTAGTTTGCCCTTGTTGATACAGTTAATGTGTTCATATATTCGTTCATGAAGTTTTCTATCCATCTTGCCAATGTAGAATGCTGTGCAATAAATGCACTTCGCCAAATTCCTTTATATGGTTGCCTCTTTCATGGTTGCCTTGATTCATTTTACTTTTGACTAAGCAGAATCTCTTAGCCACACAGTGATCGATAAATCTTGCATACACGATCGTGCGTTCGTAATTGCTTGTGTATGTCTGCTTGTTTGCGTACACATGCGTGTGTATGTGAATTTATGCTTACATGCACCTGTGTGGGCATGTGGTTACACACGTAAACATGCACATGCAACTACGTTTACTAGTTGAACATATTTTGTAAATATACAACGAGCTTTCTAACATTCATTGAAATTATTAAAAAAATGTTTTCAAATTATTATACAGTTGTTAGGTGTATGTAGTATACTTTCCATACAAATGTATGTATTTGTTATCCACATACCTTGGAGAGAAGATATTTACATACACATTTTTATATTTATATAAGCCACCAAGGGTAATAATGGAGCGGGTTTAACTGTATGGATTATCGCTAGCATTGACTAATGTATTGATTTAGTTTTAATAATAATTATAAATGCAATAATAATTAAATAAATAAATAAACATCATATCTTATTGATTGATGCCAGGCATTCAGGGTTATACACTGAGGTAAGGCATATTTCTGAATGGAACACTTGCACCGAATAATATTATTATATTATTATACTACAGTATTACCTTGTTTACGTTATTTTAATCAATTTCATTTATGTATTTTTAATACTGGTTCTATATGAACGCATATATGTGTATTATTATTTTTCAAAATACATCCACGAGTTGTTGTTTACTAATGTTTTTAGGAGCGTGTTTGTGCTTTTAAATTTCAAAATCTCAAACTTAATTGACTGATTAATTAATTGGATTCAATTGCAAGAGTTTATTTATTGATACTGCATTTGTTTCACCATTGTTTAAAAATTTCTCTGAAGAAGTTGGAGCTTGTGCTCTGACGAAAAGTGTATGAAATTAAACGCACTTCAGTTCGATTAAACTTTATTTCTTAAGGCTTTGAAGTCTACTGGTGTCGGCTTGGATTCACTGTTTGCTTTACTGGTTTGTCCTTGTCTTTTGGAGTCCTAATTGGAAAACTCCCAGGCCGAGATTCAGTATCTAATTTCTGGCTAAAACTATTAATATCTTTACATAAAGATTTAGCCCTGAGTTAGAACTACTTACATGTGAATTCTGAACAGACACCAACCTGGTTAACAACAGGAAAAATTATATTCCTCCTTAAGAATGAACCTGCAAGCTATGCTAAAAACTATAGACCAATAACTTCCTTCCGACGATATATAATCTATGTACTGGAATTGATGCCAAAAGAGATTATAGTAATGAGGAAAACTCAATCATGGCAATAAAAAAAGGGTAGCAAAAGAAAGTCATGTGGAACAAAATATTATGGAGAATTGTAAAAAGGGGAAGAAAATAAGTATGACTTGGATAGATTACAAAAAAGCATTTGACAGCATCCCACATTCATGAATAAAGGAGTGCTTACAGATGTGTAACATAATACCCTACATTATGTAGATCATACATGACAGTGAGCACGAACAGTGGCAAACCACTTTGCAGCTAAGCCATGCTAAAGAACAAATTGTTATCTCAGGGATAAAAATTCAAATGAGGATATAGTAGTGTGGCACTCTGACACCGCTGCTCTCTTGTCTCGCCCTTAACTTGTTAAGCTGTCTACTTAACAGATTAGCTCCCAGAAAACAACCAAGTGTGAAGACTTCTCATTTTCTTTTTGTAGATGATTTAACACTATATAGTTAATTAGATGAGGAGCTGAAAGCACAACTACAAGTTGTTAAAACTTTCCAAGATGATGTAAGAATGTCATTTGTTCTTTATAAATGTGCAAAAGCAACATTTAAAGTAGGAAAGCTACAGCAACAGGAACATATCAGTATGGGACAGGAATGTGATATAAAGGAACTTGAGAAGAATGGAGTATGTAAATATGTATTTATTTATCTCACATTTGTTTACCGGGAAATTCCAAATGCACACAGGTCCTTTTACAGTGGAGGCCCTGGGAGAAAAGCTCCACATCAAATCATTCAAACACAGAATGGTAGACATTTGTATACTAATATACAGAAAAAGTAACAATGATTAACAAATAGGCATAGAAGCAATATAGACATTCAAAAAGTTTGTACATAATTAGGATTCATAAAAATATTAAATGATACTTCAGTAATAACATTGGATAGAGGTAAAATAGGTAGCACGGCTAGTCAGATTAAATCATACAACCTAGTTTAGGTGCCATTTGTCAATCTAGCTAGGCAGGTGAAATGCAGGAGCAAAGCCAGGTGTCACTCATGTGAGTTTTGAGTGAGGCTTTAAACTGGCTGATAGTGGAGATGGTTGTCAGTGAAGATGGAAGGCTGTTCCAGGCTTTTAGCTATGGTATGTGAGAGTAAGGCTTTCCCTGTGGTATTGTTGGCTCTGGAAATGCAGAGTAAAGATTTTCCATTTGAGCGAAGAGGACTATTTGCAGTATAGGGAATCAGGAGATGGCTTAAGAGCAGGGTTTTTCTCGGAGTGTTTTCGAATATTTTAAGTAGTGACAAGCTGATGATATCGAAGAAGTTGAGGGAGTTTAAGCCAGTTTAGGTCCCTTAGGGCCTGGCAATGGTGAGTCGGTTTCAAAAAATAAATAAATAAAAGAGATTTAGAGTTTTAGTGTTGCCCCCCCCCCCTGGCCTTCTTCTACCCCTTTAGTAAGTGAGGGGGGTGTGTTGGGCTTCTTTTTCTGACATGGCTGAGACTCTCACGCCTGCCTTTAGAAGATGCACGGAATGTGGCCATAATCTCTCTCCAGTGGATGTCCACACTCTGTGTGGTGTGTTTAGGAGTGGCCCACCTGGATACACCCTGCTGTATTTGCATGGGCTTCAATCCTAGACCCTCAAGGATAAGAGGGCTAAATTGATAATGAGGGGACTTCTGTCTGCTTTGGGGATGACTGTCCCCACTTCTACAGCTCCTACCAATGTGTCTGCTCCTTCCTAGGCCTTTGGGGCTCAATCTGCCATCTTGAGGCCTGCAGATGGGGATAAGCGTCATAAGGACAGACCTAGGAAGCGGTCCCCGGACCGCTCTGCTCCATCTGGGCCTCCTCCTAAATCTAGGACCCCTCCTAGGCCCAGTACCCCTCGACTCTGTTTGCCCAGGTTTTCCCAGGTTTTCCCCGGAGCCAGAGGTGTCTAGGCCACCATCCAGAGCCTCCCCTCACCGGCACTCCCTGCCAGTGTCGTTGGCTTCCTCATCACGTTCCACCCGCAGCTTGAGTGAGTCAGAGATATGCAGGATGATGCGGAAGTTCGTCCTTATCCAGATCCACATAGGAGTCCTGCCAGGCCTCTCTCCTTCCAGAGCGGGGAGCTCGCAGCCCTTCTTCACCTCCATAGCTCCTTCTCCTATCCAACCCTCATCTTTGGTTCCAAGACCTCTCGGGGTTGGGAGGGTCAGTGCCAACGGTACCCTGTACCTCGACACTGGCCATTGCCTTGAGCGTGTTGGATCAAACTGGGTCTGATCCAAGCTCTCAGGGCTGTAGCCTCTGCATTAGATTTGAAAGGGGTTCTGTCAGCTCAGAGTTTGTCAGAGTGCAGTCTCCCCCTTCGTATCTTAGCTCCAACTCCTCTGTCGGATCCGAGGGGAGTGGCTCCCTTTCTTGTTTCCCAGGAGATCCAGTCTCCTTCGGCATTTGATGCGGTAGAGAGGGTCCTCACGAGTGGGTCGTGACCCTTGACCATTTTCTCTTTGTAATCCACCCCGACTTGGTTCTGGGTATGACTTTGACCTTCCTGTCATCTCAGGGACAGCCCATGCTTGCTTTACCTCCGAGAGTACCTACTAGGGAGCAGCCAGAAGTTTGGGAGTCCCCCCCCAGAGAGTCCCCCTGAGGCGGCTCCTCGCAAATGAATGTGTAAAAGGAGGCACTTGGACTCCTCTACAGAGTCCCTCACAGATGACACTGACTTGGAGGAAGGGTGAAGGTTCCTACAGATCACCCCCAAGGATGTCTCCTTTGGCGAGATCATGGAGCTCCTATGCCATAAAGGTAGGTGGTCTGTCCAAAAACTAACCCCAGATGAGTCAGTGTTCCTAGAAGCATTTGGCATGGGCCCATCTACTGACTGGGTGTCTCCCGCCCCCCCCCTGCAGATACACTGTGGACCTTATCACCTCTAGAGCATGGAAGGAACCGGACACCATGGAGCCTATTCCAAAAAGGCCAGACAAAATTCTTAGCCCCCCCACTGGACAGGACCAGCTGGAGTAAGGGATCCCCAGTAGACAATATGGTGGTGGCAGCTGCCACCAAGAAAGAGCTTGTGCAGGAGAGCTCTATGGTCCATCGTCCTGACTGGGAGTCAAGGACGATGGATCGCCTGGAGAAGTGAGTCGATGCTTCAGCAACCTTCAACATAAGGGCACTGAATTGTATGGAGCATTTCATCCGGCAGCAGCGTGACTTAGTCAAGGAAGTCTCTGGGCTACCCTAGAGTACACATTGGCAGAGGGCAAGAAGATGTTCTCTGCGCGCATAGCCTCTCTGAAAGCGGTTGTGAATACGTCCTTGTGCCTCCTTTCCCATGCCACGGAAGGAGCTTCAAGGGCAGCCGGGCCCGGCATTGCCATGAGGTGCCATGCCTGGCTCCGGCTATTTCAGTTTTTGGAACCCTTCATGGCGTCATTTGCTAATGCCCCCTATGATGGTTCTTTCTTCTTTGGGAAGTCCATGTGAGAGACTCTAGTCCAGAGTGAGAAGGACGAGAAGACACTGTCTGCCATCGGGATCCACTTCTCCACCCCCAAAGTTCCTTTTCAGAGAATCAACAAGGGGCAAAGAAGATGTGGATCCGGAAATCTCAGTTCTCCCGAGATGCTCAGGACTTCATCCCCCAAGAGACAGGGGGGGATTACGACAGAAGCCTGCTCAGAGGCAGAGGGGGCTACGAAGAACTTTAGGTCTCGAGAACCATTCTCGGATAGACCCACACAAAAGCCCTGAGGGCTTACCCGACTGCTCATCTCTGGATGCAGTCTGGGGCCGTCTTTATTTACATCCAAGTGGGAGTTTGTTACAACAGACCGTTGGGTGTTACAAATCATATCCAGAGGCTACTCCATCCCATTTGTAAATCCACCTCCCCCACCAAAATTCCTCCCAGATGTTCCACCCGCACAAAGAGAGGAAGCAGCACTGGAGATAGAAAAGCAGCTAAGAAAATGAGTCATCCAACCCATCCCCCCCAGACCAATTCAGATCGGGTACCTATTCCAGTTTCTTTTTAGTGCCAAAGAAAACAGGGGAACAGGGGACCTAAGATCCATTCTGGAGCTTTCCACTCTGAACCTGTCAGTAGCCAAGGAGAAATTCTGGATGATCATGCTTCAGTCCATTCTGCCCTACCTGCAAGCAGAGGATTGGATGTGCTCGATCGACCTCCAGGACACGTACTATCATATCAAAATGAACAGGCACTCCCGCAGGTTTCTTCACTTCTGGCTGGGGGCCAATCATTGTCAATTGAGGGCCCTACCCTTTGGTCTCACCACAGCCCCCAGGGTGTTCACCAAAGTCATGGTGGTTGTAGCGGCCCACCTGAGGCTTCAGGGTATCCAGGTCTATCCCTACCTGGACGATTGTCTCCTTGCTGCCCCTGCCAAGTGTCTGCTATGCCATGCCAGGGATTACTTCCTTCTAGCAAACAGACTGGGCATTACAATCAACCTCAGCAAATCGTCACTTACTCCAGTTCAGAGCTTTCATTGTGAAGCTCAGCTAGACACCATTCAAATGAAAGTCTATCTCACTCCAGAAAGGGTCAACAGTCTGAAACTTCATATCTCTTACATTCTCCAGTCTTACCTCCCCCTCAACGGAAACAGTTTTGCGGGCCTTGGGTTTCATGGCAGCCACTATCATTCTTTTACCTTTCACATGTCTTCACATGAGAGTCCTCCAGTGGACATTAGTGGTTCAATGGTCCCTTCCAGACCTACCCGTGTCCCATCCAATATGCATTTCCTGGGCTTGCAGGGAGTCACTTCTCTGGTGGACTCTCTCCCCAGAACTTGTCCAGGGATGTCCCTTTTTTTCCACCCTTTCCCACAACCACAGTGATCGTGGATGCCTCCCAGCCAGGGTGGGGGAGCATTGCTCGGGAAGGATGGTCCAAGGCACGTGGTCCCCTTCTGAGACCAATTTGCATATCAACGTCCTGGAGATGAGGCCAGTTCTTCTAGCTTTGCAAGGCCCTTCATGCCCATCTTCCTTTAGGGGCTATAGCTATTCATTCAGACAACATGACAGTAGTCTGGTACATCAACAAGCAGGGTGGAACCAGATCCTACCCCCTTTGTCGAGAAGCCATGAGAGTGTGGGAATGGGCGATTTCCACCAGCAACTTTCTGGTGGCAGCGCACATCCCGGGACGGTCCAACATTTTGGCAGACAGGCTCAGCAGGACTATTTTGATGCCTTATGAGTGGTCTCTGAATCCTTCAGTAGTGGAACAGATCTTCCTCCAGTGGGGTCGGTCTTGCTGCGATCTCTTTGCATCTCCTTCCAGCGCAAAATGCAGCGAGTTCTTCGCTCTGAACCACCCTTAGGGGGAAGTCCCCAGAGACGCACTGGTTCATGCTTGGCCTCTCCGTCTTCTGTATCCTTACCCGCTGTTACCTGTCATCCTGAAGTTTCTTCAGAAAGCTCACAGGCTGGGGAGCACGGTAATCCTCATTGCCCCATTATGGCGTCACCAAGTCTGATTCGCCTCAATTTGGTCTCACCTAGTAGTTCCGCCATGGATCTTGGATCCAATCCCGGATCTCATTTCTTGCCCCTTGGGGATTCCTCACCCAGACCTGGACAGTCTGAAACTCTCAGCTTGGCTGTTCCAGTTCCAGTGATGATCAGGACTCCCAGTTTATCCTCTCCAGTTAAAACCATTCCAGTGGCAACTCACAAGTCTTCTACCAGAAAGATATATATCGTAGCAAATGGAAATGCTTCTCTATTTGGGCCTCTCAACGGAACTTAGATCCTTTTACCGCACCAGATGTTCTTCGTGTTTCACTGTTGCAGTCATTGCACTTGGGTTATCTGCCCGCAGGTAGCCCTCAGTCGGCCCGAATATTAGAGTCTTAGGATTTCTGTGTCGGGTGCTGTCACCTCTTCCATGACATCAGGTCGTCAGGGGTATAAAACCTGCAGCCGACGCCATTACATCAGCTTTTTTTGCCGGGCGGAGCCCGAAGTAGAAGCAGTTCGCAAGTGCTGGTCGGCCGCAACCTGAAATTTTCTTTATTCAAGTTTCAAACCTGAAGTCTTCTAAAGCTAAGTACCCCGTTGGGGATACTTTTTTCTTGCTCTAACCGATGTCAGAAAAGGTTAACAATTGTCTTGCCTGTGGAAAACAAATACCTTACAGAGATTTCCATTCTTACTGCATTTCCTGTTTAGGCCCAGACCACAACCTTCCTCACTGTCGGTTTTGTGCCCTGTTCAACGCCCAAACTATTCGTCGTCGGGCTGTCTTTGCCACTAAATTCTTTTGCTCTCGTTCTCCGTATTCCGAAATGGCTTAATTTAGCCATCCGACTACCAATCTTCTGAAAAAACGTAAGGATAAAGACAGAGACAGACCGCATAGGTCCAAAACTGCCAGCGACTCTTCCATTAAGCTAGTCGCCAGTCCGCTGGTACACAGTGAGGTGCTTTCACAGCCCCTGATACCCGCTTCTACAGATTCGCAGGCCTCTACTGAGACCCATTTGGAGTACGGTATGCCGCAAGATGCTTCTTCGACTATGGAACCTGCAGATGTCTCTACCTTGGATGGGGAGCTGCTGTGCAGGCACTGGCTTCTGAGGGTGTATTCAGACCTTCCGATGTTCGTATTAAACCAATTACTTAGTTTCTGAATAAAACTACCAAATATCTCAGGCCCAGAATTTGCACTATGTGTAGAAAACTGGCAGCCAAAGTGCATTCTCAAGCTCCCATGCCACAGAAACAAATGCTTAGAATGGCTGAAGACCTTATTACTTTAATCAGGAGAAGCCAGCCTTCCCCCTCTAAACGACAAAGAATTGATTTTCCTTCTGATTCTACAGATCATGATTCTGATGACTCTGACCCCTCTGATTACCAGGACATACCCTTATCTACCTATGAGGATTCAGAAGCAGAGGATTCTGTTCACTCTGCCTCCCCCCCCAGAGGACTTTTCTTTCGGTGAAACCCTGCATACCCTCAGAGAGCATTTCCGCTGGGAGTGCCAGGACTACCCACAGTCCAAAAAGAGACTCAGGGAATTTTTAAACCTGCCTCAGCACAGGCCCTTAGCTATCCCTTCTGTTCTGGAAATTGTAGTTGATGTGTTCATGGAATCCAGTCTTACCCCTGATACTTTACCACCAGCTCCTAGAAAGCCTGACAGGTACTACAGAGTGCACCTGACTCTCACAAATTTATTTTCAAAAATCGCACTGCGGATCCAGAGACCATTTCCCAGGGACCTAAGGGTATTAAGGCTACTAGAGCCAGAAACCCTACCCCTTCGGACAGGGATTCTAGGATTTTAGACAGATGGAGGAAGAAGGGTATATACCTCTGCAACTCTTGCCATCAAGGCTTTAAATTGCCAGTTTCACATGTTGAAGTACCAGCAGCATATTATGGAACTAATTAAACAAAAAATGATGTTTCCTGATCGTGCCGAAAATAAAGATTTACAAGAGTTAATGCATTCTGCAAACCAAAAAAAACATACTTTGCAGTGTGGTTTTGATGCCTTAGAAGCATCTTGCAGGACTGCTGTGACTGAGTCTGTTCTGAGAAGGCATGCTTGGCTGAAGGAACAAATCTTGCCAGACCATGTCAAAGCAAAATTACTAGATGCTCCATTAAACCAAGAACATTTGTTTGGCACAAAAGCAGAAGTAGTTCTTAAAAAGATGGAGGAAAAAGCTAAATCTATGCAAACTGTTAAAGATTTCCTACAGGTACAGCCACTTAGATTCAATAGGCATTGGCCTTCAAAGAACTGGTCCTTTACAGACCCTCCCAGACCTTTCCTCCCAGACCTTCTCAGTCCAAACCCTGGGGCAACAGACCACCAAGACTACAGTCTCAGCGTATGCACAAATCTAAACAATGGAGTGCTCCCACCTCAAAAACAAAGAGTGAAAAGCCTCCCCTTATGGAAAAAGTTCACAATGATTTGTCCTTCAACCTTCCCAGCAAAGCCCAGGTACTTGCACCCCTAGGAGGAAAACTCGCCCTGCATACAAAAAACTGAAAGTACATTACCTGGGACAGATAGGTCTTAAACATTCTCTCCCAGGGATACAGATTCTACTTCCACTCTGCCAACCCCAAACGGATTGCCAGACCTTCCCCCAAACCAGTGGGCAGAGGCCCAAAAGCAAGTACTTTCTCTTCTCAGTATCAGGGCTATTCAACCTGTCCCAATAGAGCAAAGGGGACAGGGTTTCTACTCCAAACTGTTTCTGGTGCCCAGAAAAGAAAACTCTCGGCGCCCTGTCCTGGATCTGTCAGTTTTCAACACCTTCCTGGTGGTACCAAAATTCAAAATGCTTTAACTGCAACAACTGCTTCCTATGCTAGCCAAGGACTCCCGGCTGGTCACCCTAGACTTAAAAGTAGCTTACCTGCACATCCCTATAAGGGAATCATGCAGGAAATATCTACGTTTCAGGGCAGGCTCTATGCACTATCACTTCTCTACACTTCCCTTTGACTTGTCTACTGCGCTCAGGGTATTCACAAAGTTCCTGGCTCCAGACATTGCATACTGCAGGCAGAGAAAAATTCAAATTTACCCATACTTGGACGACTGCCTGATTCAGGTGGACAGTCAGGAACTGCTACTATAGCACCTGGCATTTGTAAAGAGACTCCTAACGTCTCTGGGGTATACCATCAATGAAAAGAAATCACCAGACTCTGGAATAGATTGCCCATACATGTCAAGCAGAGTGCCTCTTTGGTCCTCTTCAAAAGGAACCTTGATGATTGGATGGGAGAAAGGAAATTCATCCCGGGGATCACATCAGTCACCCTGCTAGACAGGGGTCCAGGGAAGTAAATAGTGTGGGAAGAAATAGCCAGGGAATTGTTATGGCTAAGCTTGTATAGGCCCTGGGGCTGATAGCCTAGTACCAACCTATGAACCTATAAATCTATGAGCCTATGAACCAGCCAAAAAATTGTATTCCTGGGAGCAAGTTTGAACACAATTTCCCAGATGGCATTCCTCACTCCAGAAAAGCAGGTTTACTTGACAAATTACTTCAAACTTCTGGCCACCCAAACCCAGCTATCTACAAGAAAAATACTGCAAGCCCTGGGGTTCATAGCCTCATGCATTCTCCTAATTCCATATGCAAGACTGCATATGAGGAAACTTCAATGGTAGTTAAGTCTCTGGTGTCAACATTCTCAGGACCTGGAAACAATGATTCCTATCATTCCTTGCCTAAGGACAGAGTTCCTCTGGTGGGCAGAGGCCTGCTACCACAATGAGGGACTCCCCTTCACTCAACCCCCTGCTGCCCAAACCCCGATAAGACACATCAGACTATGCATGGGAGGCTCACATGGCAGGCAAATGCATTCAAGTCAAATGGAGCCCAAGACAAATGCACCTGCATATCAGTCAAAAAGAATGTCAGCTGTACAGAATGCACTGACTCTTGATAAAGACAGACAACATCACAGTTATGTGATACACAAAGAAGCAGGGAGAACTCATTCCTACCCACTCTGCAGGTTAGCCATGGCTCTGTGGAACACAGCCTTGAGCAGTCAAGTGCATCTGCAAGCTCAATTCCTGCCAGGCAAAGAAAATTCACTGGCAGACGATTTATGCAGAAATCTAATGGACCCACATGAGTGGAAACTGGAACCCAACACATTCAAGCTTCTAATCCACAGGTGGGGAACACCAGAGGTGGACCTCTTTACTTCCCCTCAGAACCATCAATTGAGCAAATTTTGCACCAGAACTCCTCACCACCAAGCATGGAAAGTGGATGCCCCTTCCTTTACATGGGGAAACCTCTCAATCTATGCCTCCCCCCCCTCCTCTCGAAAGTACTACTCAAGATCAAACAGGACAGACCCAGGACAATCCTGATTGCACCAGACTGACCACGCCGGCACTGGTACCCAGTTCTACGCAGTCTGACAGCAGTGCCACTTGCATCAAACCCACTCTCTGCTGTCCCAGCAGGAGGGCCAGATTTTACATCCTCAGCTACAAACCCTGAACCTAGCTGCCTGGCTTATTTCCTGAATGCATTTCCACCACTCCTGCCTGGGACCTTAACTTTGTACTAGAGAAACTCGCACTTCCCCCTTTTGAGCCTGCTGCTACAGCAGACTTAAAATTCCTCTCTTGGAAAACAGCCTTACTTCTAGCCATCACTTCAGCAAGAAGAGTGTCTGAGTTGCAGGCCCTTATGGCTGTGAACCCTTCATTATCTTCCATGCGGACAGGGTTTCCCTCAGAACTAACCCATCATTTATGCCAAAGGTGGTATTCAATGTGGCTTTAAACCAAATCCATTCATTTGCCCACCTTTTTTTCCTAATCCTCAGAATAAAGGGGGAAGGATCCTGGACTCTTTGGACGTGCACAGACAACTGACGTTCTACCTTGCAAGGACTAAACCTTTCAGAAAATCTGACCAGCTGCTAGTCAGCTTTGCTACAGGGGCAGAGGGCAAGGCTATTTCAAAGCAAACCATCTCCAGATGGATAGCACACTGCATTCATTTCTGCTACAAGCACCATGGAAAACCTACCCCACAGGGGATCAGAACCCATTCCACTAGGGCTACCTCAACCTCTACAGCATTTCTCAGGGGAGTCCCTACCAAGGTCATCCTGGAAGCTGCAACCTGGAGTTCTGTACACATCTTTACCAAGCATTACCACTTACCTATCTTTTCTAAATCCAGAGCTGGATTTGCCACAGCAGTCGTACAAGGCCTGCTAGCCAGCCCTAATACTTCTTGACTGCCTCTACCCTTCCTTAGCTTTGGGAATCAACCTAAGTGTGATGACTGCAACAGTGAAACATGAAGAACATAGTACAGTTGTGTACACTTACCATAAATGTAGATGTTCGTGTGTATTCACTGTTGCAGTCCTGGTTATGCTCCCTCCAGTCCCCTGTCTTATCTATACTTTCTGCCTATCCTCTTTTTTGGCCATGTCTTATGGCAATGGTAATTACTTTTTACTGGAGGTGTTCCACACCATTGAATTGCTTCCTATTTCAGGGGCTCCTGACATATGGGGGCAAGAAAAACTGATGTAATGGCATTGGCTGCATGTTTTATATCCCTGATGACCTGACTTCATGGAAGGGGCGACAGCATCCGACGCTGAAATTCCAAGACTCTGGTTTTCAGGCCAACTGAGGGCTAACTGCAGGCAGATAACCCAAGTGTGATGACTGCAACAGTGAATACACTTTAACATCTACATTTATGGTAAGTGTACACAACTGTACTTTCTGGCTATTCTGGACTTTGTCTGGTATATTTCGCAAAGGTGCTAGTTCTTCCACTGTTAAAGTTCAACTGGCTGCCATCTCTAACTTCCATGTGGAGGAAAACATGGCTTACTTAGCATCTTCCAGGCTTTGTAAGACTTTCTTTAAAGGAACTTTTCCGTTACAACCCCCAGTGAAAGATCTGACACCTCCTTGGGATATCACCTTTGTTCTGCAAGCTGTAGTCTCCCCTCCCTTTGAGCCAGTGGCATCAGTAAATTTACAATTCCTTTCTTGGAAAATTGATTTTTTGGTGGCTATCACGCCTGCCAGGAGAGTATTGGAACTTCAAGCCTTGTTCATTAAAGTTCCTAACATAATCTTTCATAAGGATTAGGGTTTCCCTGCACACTAACCCTTCCTTTCTTCCCAAAGTGGCTTCTGAAACCAATATTAATCAATCAGTCTTCCTGTTTTCTTTCCAAATTTCCAAAAAAAGGGGTAAATAGAAGTTACATTTGTTCGATGTACATAGACAACTGAGGTTTTACTTACACAGAATGAAATTTCCATAAATCAGATTAACTGCTTGTGTCCTATTCCTAACTGTTTCTAGCCAAACCTATTTCTAAAGTCACCATTGCTCGCCATATTTCCCAATGTATCATCCAGGCATATTCTGATAAAGGCATTTCACCTCCGGGTCAGATTAAAGCCCATTCCACTAGGTCTGTGGCAACTTCAGTGGCCTTCTGGTCTAGTGTCGCTGGATGACATCTTTTTGCAGCTAGTTGGTCCTCATCTCATACCTTCATATCCCATTACAAATTGGACATTGTATCCAGGAGTAGGGCATCCTTTGGCTCCGCGGTGCTCCAAAATATCCTTCCATGAGGGCCACGCAGATGTTGGTAGCTGGGGACTCTATCCCACAGGTTGAAGACCAAATGAAGTAAACTACTTCAGATAAAGAAGTTATGTACTCACTATAATGTTTCATCTGAGTAGTTGTACTTCATTTGTCTTCAAGCTTTCCCCCTGACCTTATCACTAGTGTCCTATCCCGGTATTTGGGAGAGGCGCACGCTAGTGGCTCTCCTGGTTATGCTTGGCTTAGATTTGTGGGAGCCTTTAATGGTAAGGTCCTTTTGGGTCGGGCTTATGTTTTCTGATACAGCAAACTCAATCTGAGGGTAGGAAGGAGACAGAGGAGTGTTATGGGTAAGGGGAGGAGCTTGGAGTTTGGATCAGATGCTAGTGATGTGGCCATCTCGGATCTGATCCGGATCCGAATACCCATAGGTTGAAGACAAATGAAGTACAACTACTCAGATGGAACGTTATGGTGAATACATAACTGCTTTTTATTGGCAAACTTAGCAATTTTATTATAGCAAGACTCAAGTCTTGCAAGATCATTTTTTCTGGTACAGATAAGAATGGGGGCTGCATATAGAAGGGTGGGATAGCCATTGGGTTTGTGCAAGGGTGACCCGTGCCTGATCAGTGAGGAAACTTTTTTTGTCTGTATAAAATTCCCATTTTTCTATGACCCTTTTTGATGGTTTGAGAGAGATGCATAGCAAAGTGTAGATTTTTGTCGATCTCAACCCCAAGTAATTTGGTATGAGGAGAAGGAGCGATAATGGTACCATTTGTAGACATGATGGTGAAAGGAAGGGGGGTAGCTTTAGCTGTAGTGGGTGGGAATAAGAAGAACTTAGTTTTGTTGGGGTTTAGAATAAGTTGAATGTTGTTTATCAAAGATTCTACAAAGCTAAAAGATTCTTGAGTCATATGTTGCAAGGTTGTTAGTGAGGGGGCTGAGCAGACCAGTGTAGAATCATCTGCATACTGTATGAGTGTTGCATGATGGGTGGAGGTATGAAGAGTTTGTGAATAAGGAGAAGAGGAGTGGTCCTAATATTGAGCCTTGAGGTACTCCTGTGGTTGTTGGATGTTGGGGTGGATAGTTCACCTTCCCATAGAACAGATTGGTGCCTGTTTGAGAGATGGTGTGTGAACCAGGCAGTAGCTGAGGGTGAAAGAGAGGGGGTAGTCAGGGTGTCAGGTAGTTTGGCATGGGACACCATGTCAAATGCTTAGGAAAGATCTAAGAAGACTGTAGAGACATAGTTATGGTTATTTCTATGTTCATTAACATAGTTGGTGAATGAGGGAAGGGCTGTAGTAGTGCTATGAAACGGTCGAAAGTCATGCTGTGAGCAAGAGAGGAAGGTTGTGTGTAAGCAGAAATTTCAGGATTTGAGAGTGTACACATCTCTCAAGCAGTTTAGACAGTGGGGGGGGGGTGAAAATGGGGCGGTAGTTAGAGAGTTCATATGGGTTGCTACCTTTGTACAGTGGTATAATATGGGACACTTTCCAGAGGACTGGGATGTAGAATTCTAGTAGAGAATGATGGATAAGAGTAGAGATTGGATAGGCTAGTGCATCTGCAGCTATATTTAGGAACTCTGTAGGTAGACCATCAGCAGCCAGAGTAGTGGGTTTTAGTTTCATGAGTAGTTTTTTAATTGAGGAGATAGGGACAGGAGAGAAGGTACAGAATGGGATGTTAGCTGGTGATTTTTTGGGGGTATGGCCAGTGTTGTTATGGTGTAATTTCGTGGATAGCACAAGAATGGACTTGGTAAAATGCTCATTAAGTAGAGAGGCTATGTTGGCTGTATTATTGGTGGAAGCAGGAGCTGGGGTGGTTGTTTTGCCAGGTTTTAATAGGGAGTTAATGCCAAAACTTTCTAGGGTCACTTGGGTTTTAGACTGGTTTTTGTGGTAGAAATGTTCCTTATGTAGTTTGATTTTTTTTTTGGTCTAGTTCCTTAGTTGAAGATAGTCCTGTCTGTTGAGGTTGGATCCGTTTCTCTTCCACACTTGCCAGGCTTTATCTCTGGATTTAAGTAAGGATCTTGTGTTTCTACTTAGCCATGGTGTGCAGTTTGCTCTGAATCGAATTTTCCTAGGGGGTGTGACTGAGTTCAGGATATTGGTGAAAGTGTTGTTTAAGTATTCAGCTGCCTGGTCAAGATCTAGGGTTCTCAATGTATACTACTTGCATCTTTTTAAGATGGAATTAGTCTGCTGGGTTAAAATTACTAAGATTCCTAATTTGAAGACAATGGGGTTAGCTAGGTTGGTCCGTTTGCGTATAAGGAAGGTAGGTATGTGGTCACAAAGACCATCTGGGAGGCATCCCACTTGGTAGTTGTGTTTGGGGCCATTAACAAGTGTCCAGTCGAGAACAGATTATCTTTTTTTTTTTTTTTTTTTTTGTCTATTCTGGTTGGTTCTTGTATGAGTTGAGTAAATTCTAGCACATCAATATGGACTGAGGGTTTATCAGAATTGTAGGGAAGCCAATCAATATTAAGGTCACCCAGGAGGATGATTTCTTGAGGTAAGTTTTCTGATACCCAATGCAAGATTTCTTCTATGAGAGTGGAGAGAATATAGCAGCAGATGATGTTGATTTTTTTTTAGAATTTTTTAGGTTTAGGACTTCACCGATGGATTCTGCATTCTGAAATTTAGGGAAGGAGGGTTGTAGTGGTTGGACATTAAGATTGTGTTTTGAGAGTGCAGCACTACCTCCTTTTCTATTTACCCTGTGAAGTCTTAAGATATTATAGTCTGGTGGAGTTATTTCTTCACTGTGGATAGTTGTTTTAACCAGGTTTCAGTTGTGATAATAATGTCTGATGAGTAGAGGGATGTACTTGCATGAAGGTCAGTTAGTTTTTTAGCTATACTCCTTAATGTTGATATTAAGCAATAGCAGGTCTGATCATTGCTTGTGTAAGTATGGTGTTATTCGGTCCTGGGTTAGGGTGCATGTCACCAGAGCTTAGTAATTTCTTTGTAATCATTAGTGTATACTTTAATTTATTTGTGTTATGTCCATATTATTTATTATTTATTTATTTTACATTTGTTGACCGGGCTAGTCTAACTGGATGCATGTCCATTTTCAGCAGAGGCCCGGGGAGATAAGCTCCACTTAAAAAGATTAACATAAAATGATTAACATATAAATGCATGTACAGAAATTATTTGCAGTTTATTACATAACATTTCAATCGTTGAATACAAAAATGATTACAGAACATTAGATAAATTTGCTAGAAACTCTATTCTCAAGGAAATGTTTTGTGGGTAGAGTAAGGGACAGATATGGATTAGTCCATGAAAGTAAAAGTAATGGTTGGGTCAGCAGTGATGATGATGGCAATGCCATTTTTGTTTAGTCTGGGTTTGTACAGGGGCATAACCAGTGTGTTTAACAGGTAAAGTTTCAATTTTTGTTTAAATAGTGATAAAGATGACAGTGATGTCAGTTCATTTGCAAGTTGGTTCCAGTATTTTCCAACAGCATTAGAGAACAGAGAGTCACCAGAGATATTGTTGGATATACTTGTGGATACTAGTAATTTCTTGGATGAGCGTAAGGTATTAAGGTTTTTATATGGGGTAAAAAGGTTTGATAGTATTGGAGTTCTAGTTGGTTGGAAGAGGGTTTTATGGGCAATGGTAAGTTGGTTATAATGGAGTTGATTTTGTAGCTCAAGCCAGCCTAGTTGTTTCAGATTATGACAGTGGTGGGTCCTAAAAGAGGAAGATATGGCAAATCTAGCTATGTTATTACAAGAGTTTGACAGCTTGTTGAGGTTGTTTTTAGTCAGATTTGTGTATATGGATGAAGCATAGAGGAGTGTGGAGATTAAATGGGTATGGGTAATAGAAGTTCTGGCTTGTGGAGTAAGAAATGGCTTTATCCTATAAAGGGAGCCCAGTTTCCTATTTACAGTTTTTATAGTATTGTTAATGTGAGTTTCATAGGTAATGTTATTTGTTGTTATACCTAGAAGTTTAATGGTTAGGTCTGGAGATATAATGGTACCGTTATTGGATAGGCCTGAGAAGTTTATTGGGCTGGACTTGTGGGTGGGTGTGAAGAGCAATAGTTTTGTCTTTTTGGGGTTCAGGAGGAGGCATCGTTGTAAAAACCAGTTTTCTACTATAGTAAACATTTTCTGGGTTAAGGACTGGAGTTTAGATGAGGATTTAGCTGAGCAGATGATTGTAGAATCATTTGCATATTGAATACAGGTAGCTTGGGTAATTGCTAGGTGAAGGTCATTTATATAGATTGAGAATAGGAGGGGACCAAGAATTGAGCCCTTAGGGACTCCTAGTGTAACTGGGAGATGTGAAGATAGGTTATTGTCCCAAAGCACAACTTGTTGTCTGTTGTTACGGTACGACTGGAACCATTGAATAACCAGTGAATCTAGGGAAAGAGATCTTAGTACATTTATAAGTAAATGGTGGTTGACCGTATCAAAAGCTTTGGAAAGGTCAATAAAGAGTGCTGAGGAGAGGATGTTGTTATTTTTGTTATGCTTGATACTATCAGAGAAGGATAGGAGAGCAGTGGTAGTACTATGAAATGGTCTAAAGCCAAGTGATCTAGTAGTTGTTTATGGCTACATCTTTCCATTATTTTAGCTAAAGGAGAAAGTAATGCTATTGGGCGGTAGTTGGAGTATTGCCACCTTTGTGTAGGGGGATGATGTGGGAGATTTTCCAGATGACAGGAATGTTTCCTTCTTTTAAGGTTCTATTTATCAGGATTGATATTGGGTAGGTTATAGCTTTGGCAGCCTTTTGGAGATATTCTGCTGGTAGTTTATCGGCTGATGGGGTTGATGGCTTAAGTAGATTACAGATAAGGTGAGTTGGGATTGGTTGCCAGTGTTATATAGGGAGTGAATTTGTTGCAGAATTTGGGTGACTAGAATCCTGATTTGTTATTTGATTGGCCATTGATTGGATGGCCTCGGTGAAGAAGGTACTAAAGGCGTTTGCTGTTTGTTTAGGATTTTTGGGGTTGGCTCCTGTAGTGGGTGGTGTAGTGGAGTGACCAGGGTGAAGAAGTTTGTTAATGCTGGCCCAGAACTTTTGTGGATTCCTTTGGTTTGTTTGCTGGAGATGACAGTAAAAGTTTTTTTGCCCAAGAGAATGGCTTTTTTTGTATCATTTCTCATTTGTTTAAATTTAAGTTGGTCTGCGGGTTGCTTAGTAGATCTCCATAGAGCTCAGAATTTGTTTCTAAGCAGGGGTTTCTGTCTGGTTTCCTTAGTGAGCCATGGGGCTGGCTTAGACTTATTTGATATCTTATTTTGTGCCTATATTAGGTGTAAGCTTTAGTTGTATGTGTTGTGTTGTGTTATTGAATAATGAGGGACTTACAGAGAGGTTATAGTGTTTGTGAGTGTGTGCGTTATGTGGAATTTAAGATTGAGAGGTAGTGGATTTGTCTGTGGGAAGGTGATGTTGGCTAGAATGGTAAGGATGAGGAGGACAGAAGTATGTATTAATATCATTGTTATGTAAGGTAGGTGATCTAATGTAATGTAATTTTGTTGTGGAAATAATGGCACTAATAATATGAAATCCACTTCCTGATTCCTCATGGCAAGCCCGAAATACCTTGAACTGTATTAAAACAGCTCATAAACTTCAAGCATCTTAATAATGCTTTTGTTTATTTCTGCCACATTTCTCGCCATCAATAAAGCCTTTTAATAAGGCACAATGTATAGAACAAAAACTTGAAAAGATTGCTAGTCAAAAAACGCCTTCCTAAAAAATGGCTACTGTCAGTAACCTATAAACCAATAATTATCTGGTAACGTGTCCAACCCAGTTATTTCAATCACAATATACCATAAAATGAAATAATGGTCTTAAAACAATGTAGAACCTGTAATCATTACAGTAACAAAAACCACAACATGTTGTTACCTCATAAATTATTAATGCAAAGTCCACAGTTCAAAATAGCAGCATTCTGGCATGGATGTCCTGATTAAAACATTGCACCAGGAATAACAATTTTGCACATATCTTCACTGAATAATACTAGATGTTGTCAATCCTTAAAAATACTGTTCCAGTGATGGTAATTCAAATATATGTCAAAATGCACAACAACTCAAATAATCCACTTTTTAAGAACAGGGTTGGTGGTGGACTGCAGCTCTACAGTCAACTCGTATCACTCATAGTGTTCCTTGTAAGAGATCAGTATCAGATACTAAAGATGGGCCCTTGTTTTTCTCTTGACACCATATAGTCCCTCTTTATTGTATAGTAATGAAATATTGCTGAAAAAAAATGCCAGCTCACCACCAGCTTAAGTTTTATTGAACAAAAACCAAGTTCAGTTTCTCACCAAAGGAAAATAGTTAGAAAACAAGTTGCCGTTCAATGCATACACTTTTAGAATACGTTCTTGCTAAAGTTCATCCTCCCACTATTACTGAAAGATGGAATATAAATATTATACAGCCCTTCCAAAAAAGTCCAAACACCACACAAAAAAGTGTATATTAAAAAGTTATATTTACACCAAAAATGTTGTACTTTCAAGTGCAACTGAATTATAGCATAAGCTTTGGAAAAGGAGGGCTTTACAATTCTAAAAAGTGTAGCCTACAAGCAAAATACATATAAGATGGCTGTGGTCAATCTAATATTATGCAAGCAAATAAATGGTCGACCATTTGAAGAAAATTATTAACTATACAAAATAAAAACATTTCCTACAAGAACACTCTTAGAACTAGCGCAAAATAGGAAACATCCCTTACAAGATGCTTTGTCTTGGTTCGCTAGTTTCAATTAGAAGGGGCGTGACCTCAAATTCAAAAGGACTGACTGTCACACCGGTCAGTAATCTGTTACGTATTTCAAAATGTGGCTTAAAGAAAAGTCTTTAGAAGATTAAAATATATCTTACCAACAAAAGAGTGTCCCGTTTCAGTCCACAGCTGTGCTCAATCAGTTTATACCACAAAGTGAAAGGTAGTGTATTTTTACGCCAGTATGATGTATGTTAGTGCGAGCACTGCTTTAAACAGTTTTTAATTTCAAAAACAATCTATTTCTTGGATTTTGTTACCTTGGCTTTGGGCTTTGCTATCTTTTTCAGTTTCTTTGCTAGACCTGCTGCCTTGGTTGGCTTCTTAACCTTTGTCTTCTTGGCAACAGACTTGGGCTTTTTCACCTTCTTTGCAGTGGCTTTTCCTCAACCTTCTTTTATCTTTCTAAATCCCTTTCAGTGAAAGCTGTCTAAATTCCATACACTGTGAACAAAAGGAGTTACTGGTCGTAGAGTTCTCTTTCCTTTCCTTAATGGTACTGAATATCCTTTTCATCACAGTCATCTGTGTTCTACCATTCCTCCGTACAAGAAGCAGTTACTGAGGAGTTGTTAATACAGTCTTTATTTTTCCTCCAGAGGCATTCTGCGATGTACCAAGATGGCAGAAGGTAGACCTAATGCACATCCAGAAGTCCAATGGCGGCATAAAGACCAACTCAAGAGACTGTAATCTCTTCTTATGATCTGTTAGATGAAAAGAGAGTGAAATCCCATTAGAAACCAGCAGTTACGGTGTGATTCTTACGTCTTTATTTCCTTACAGATATATGCAGCAAAACTAATGAAATCTGAATGTGTAGTAAACAGAATAGGGGATTGAATCTCTGCTTAGCAAATATTTGAATAACTGTTATGTTTTAGCAAGCTGTCATCATTTGGATGCATAAATTAAAAACTATTTTTTCTCTCATATGTCAATTGCATATTGGTCTCATGTTCAAATACTTGGGAACTGATAAAGAAACGACAATAAAATATGAACAATTGCGAACAAAACTCAAATATTTTAGAAAACTAAAATTAATACTGAAAACAGCCCTGACAGTCCAAAATATAAACCAATTTGCTCTTCCTGTTCTAACTTATTGTTTTAGGGTGGTTGATTGGCCCCAAAAGGTACTGGATCATTTGGACAGGAAAACGAGCAAATGTTTCACGCTTATCAAATATATAAAAATCAGTGTATACCAAGATTATATATTCCTTGTTCTGAAGGAGGTGTTTGCCCCCTCAAAATTGATTACACAAGTAGATCTGACCTGAGAGCCACATAACACATGCACTCAGGTCCCTCAACAACAGGTACAAATATGACTGTCATTGTACATGTGGGTGTGAATGATCTGAGACGTACCTCCCTGGACTGCATGAAAAGAGACATGGAGAAGCTCTCAGATTATGTAGCCCAGGTGGGTATGACCCTAGCCCTGAGCAGCATCTTACCATCACCCAGAATGATACAACAGTACAAGCAGAAAATGATTGATTTCAGAAGTTGGCTAAGTTTCTGGTGTCATTCTAAGAGGATCCAGTATCTGTCTGCCTGGGATGGCATGATTGACATACTTGATGCTTTACAGAGATGGCCTCCATCTGTCATCCCTGGGCTTCTGGATGCTGGCCAAGGCTCTTGCCTCCCCTACAGTGCCTTTTTTAGGCTGTGTTCCAAAGACCAAATTACCACCATAACACTTACAAACAAATGCAATCTGAGGGTCATGCTGCTCAACACTAGAAGTCTAAATCTAAAAATGCACTTGCTTGAAGCACTCCTTAAAATGGAGAACATCAACATTTGTGCTGTAACAGAGACATGGTTCAAGGCAGCAGAAAGCACCCCTGTACTACCAGGCTATAACTCTTTCCACACCTTTCTGCCCCAGAACTTGGACCAAAGCTCCAAAGGTGGTGGTATTTCCATATTCATAAAGAACGTGCACACCTCCAGACTGATAGCCCAACATAGAGCATCAGAGTTACTTCAGGTGCAGCTAACATTGAGTAAGGCAGCGATTCAGGCCGTAGCTTGCTATAGGTGCCCAACCATGTCCCAAGACTCACACTCCACGTTCCTAAGCACCCTGGAGAATATTAGGGTCCAATCTAACACTCTCATACTAGGTCCCTCAACTACCCCTCCATTAACTGGGAAAAATACTCATTTACCAATACACTTGCCCAGCGTTTCCTGGACTTCATTAATTCCAATGCCCTGGACCCCAGCTCGTTCTTACCCCCATTAAAGAGGTAGCAACATCCTTGACCTGGTCATTACTAACATGGGGGACCATTGCTGTACATCAGTCGTCAACTCCTCCCTGGTTAGATCTGACCACAAACTAATCTCCTTGGAAATCCATATCCCTCCCACCCCTGCAAAGGTAACCACCATGAAAAACTTCTCCAAAGCTAACTTTGGGCTCCTAAAAAGAGAGGTGGCTAACTTCACGGCACCCATGCAAATGGAGAATAGTTGCATGACCACCGAATCATACACCAATGCACTGTACAAACACATACACAAATGGATGGATCTTGCCATACCCAGTAGAACCATGATGCTCTCCTCCCAAAAAAAGGAAGTCAATCTGGTGGTCCCCTTGCCATAAACAAACTCTACAACAGAAGGAGGAAACTGATGCGGAATAAGGTGCAGTCCCAAAACTGGAAAAAACTCCCTGATCAGCCTCAACAAAAAGTTGAGATCCCTCATCAAATCCTCAAAACCTAGCTATGAAAACAGAATTGCAGCAGATAGTAAAGACAACCACAAGGCCTTCTATAGTTATGTAAAGTATCTCCACAGAAATACCCAGATTTGCTCTGAGCTGCTGCACAATGGTACCTCTTATACCGAGCCAACAGATATTGCCAATTTACTGGCAGACGGATTCAGTGCCAGATTTACCCTCCCCCCAAAAGGACCAATCAGAATACCAGTAGATTGCCAGGCACCCAGTATTACTGCTGCACAGATTAAAACAGCACTGTCCAAAGCCAAGAATACAGCTTCTATGGGACCTGACAATATCCCTGGCTGTGATCTGCATGAACTACAGAGTGAACTGGCACCTCACCTGTGTGCCCCTTGATCAGTCTCAGCCTCACTATTGGCTATGTCCCTACCAAATGGCACACTGCTACAGTCATCCCTCTCCACAAAGGAGGAGTGTCTACAGACCCTGGGAACTTTCGGCCCATTAGCCTGATGAGTCTGATATGCAAAGCTATGGAACGCATCTTTATGGACCTAATAAGTAAGGATGTAGGGAATCTCCAAACTCTGAATCCCACACAGTTTGGTTTTGTGAAGGGTAGATCATGCCTGCTCAACTTGGTCAACTTCTTTGAGTCAGTCACCAGAGTTGTGGATGAAGGCAGGGTGGTTCATACAGTGTACCTTGATCTGGCCAAGGCCTTTGATACCATTCCCCACTCAGGAATCATAGAGAAACTCACTAAACTAGGCATCAACCCCTATATCACTAGGTAGGTTGCAAACTGGCTCACAGATGGAACCCACAGTGTGAAAGTAGCTGACTCCAAGTCAGACTGCCAACTAGTCAGGAGTGGAGTCCCACAGGGTTCGGTCCTGGGTCCTCTCCTGTTTGGTATCTACTTCTCTGAAGTCCAGGCCAACACGAAGGGACTCTGGCTGACAAAGTTCGCAGACGATTGCAAGTTAGGAGATACTATTAACTCCCCAAGTGATGTTGACATCCTACAGAATGGCCTCACTGAGACCAACGACTGGTGTCAGAACCATGGCCTTACGCTCAATGCCAAAAAATGTCGTCATCCCCTTTGGGAAGAACCTGGTTCCCATGAATTACCACATCGATGGTAATCCACTAAACACAGAAGGCGTTATAAGAGATCTGGGAACAGAGGTTGATAGCTACCTCTGTTTTGATCACCACGTTGCCACTGTGGTCAGAAAGTCCGTCTATGTGGCACATCTCATTACTAAGGGTTTTGCATCCAGAAAGAAAGAGGTCATTGTCTCCCTCTACTCTTCCCTCATTAGGCCAGTCATAGAGTACAATGCCCCACTTGGCATGTACCTCACTAGACACCTGAAACAACTGGAGAGGCCGCAAAAGTACCTCACAAAGAGGATCCTAGGCCTTAAACATGTGTCCTATATGGACAGACTCCTAAAACTCCAATTATTCTCTGTCTCATATCACCTAATTAGAGGCAATCTCTGCTTGACTTACAACGCCATGTCTGACCCAGCTCTATTTGAAATGCTACATCTAAAGAAGTCCCAATCCCTCCGCACCACACGCTCCAGAGACCTCAACCTCATTGCCACAATGAACAGAACGTACTGGAGGGACAGGTTCATAACCCAGAGACTGCCCATGCTATGTAATAGACTTCCTATACATGTCAAGCTGAGCACCTCGCTGACCCTCTTCTAGAGAAATCTTGATGAGTGGATGGGAAATAGAAAATTCACCGTGGGGATAACTCCAGTGGCTCTGCTCGACAGAGGCACTGGGAACTAAGGTCAGGTGGCATGATACCAGGGTAATCCTATGGCTAGGCCACCTATGAACCTATTATAGGACTACATCTTTATTTGCTGACTTCACCAAATCCAAACATAGTAAAAGTTTTAAAACATGAGAAGTCTAAAATGACTTCCCTGTTTAGTTTAGCAGAAACATATTGTCAGGTGGGAATGGCATTCAAACAGGAAGTAGACAGAAATCGGGCAGCAACTGAATGTACTAAAAACAAAAGAAAGAATTTAAGGAGAGGGATCAGATGAGAAAAGAAGAAATGTGGAAAAGGCATAAATATATTTTGCAAGTACAGAAAACTCCTGGAACAACCTCATATTGGTTAGGATCTGCTGCAGAAATGGTTAAGGACAGGTAAATTTAAATCAAAAGACAGAAGGTTAATTTTGGTGGCCCAGGATAAGTGGACTTATGTACATGTTTATTTACAAAGGCCATTGAACATGATGGAGAAACAGTTATTCTGCTCTTCAGTTATTCCCAGCCACCCTCCCTGTTTTTGTTTTGGTGTTAATCTTACTGGCATTGAAACTGCCCGCCCCTCAGCCTGCCTCTGGGCCCATCTCATTTGCTCACTCAACTGAGTGCAGTGAGATCATATTCTGATTTCAGGCACTCCTACTGTGTACAAAGAGAGCATCTGGGAAATAGAAAAAAAAATTAAGCTTATTTCCTGCCTTTCTTGTTAAGTGGTATAGACTATTTGTAGGCTTCTGAGCCCCCAAGCCCTTCTGTGTTTGAGGGAAGCCTTCTAGCTTGTTTTTTTTCTTATAACTAGCCAGTTTTCTAGTTTCAGCACTCAAATCTGTTTCTTTGATCTCAGCACTTGTTCAGATAAAAAAAAAAAAAAAAAAATTTCATCTGCTTTTACTGTACTTGTGTTTCTACCTACTTCATTTTACTTTTGCATCATCTTAAAAATACTCAATTGTATTTATTACTGCTTGGTGTAACTCATTCTAAGCCTTTTGGTTTAAACACTTGGGCTTCGGACCAGTTAGTTTTGCACTGAAGAGGGTTTGTGGTCTGCACTGTTGTGGCAGAACAGGTAGCTTATATCCTTCTAGGTTGAGAACTGCTGATTGAGGGCTCAGTGTCTGTTATTCTAAAAGTGTATTAATTCTGGTTTAAGCACTTGGGCTTTCAAGCCAGTTATTTTACATTAAGAGGGTTCGTGGTCTGCACTCTTGTGGGAGGAGAGGCTGGACTCTGCCCTTCTGAGCTGGGAATTTCTGGTTAAAGGCTTATAGTGCATGCATATCTGAACTGTTTCTTACTGAAGTTGGTGCGCCTTGTTTGCTGTGGCATAGACTGGATTCGGGCCTGCTGGATCTAGCTTTGTTTGTTTAACTTGAGCACTAATCCAGACATTCTCTAAAGTATTCAATGGTATTTATTACTGCTTGGTTGTAACTTGATTAAAGTGTAGCTATCATTCTAAGTCTTTTGGATTAAGCACTTGGGCTTCAGACCAGTTGTTTTACATTAGGAAGGTTTGTGGCAAGCACTGTGGTGGCAGGACAGGTAGCTTTCATCCTTCTAAGTTGGGAACTGCTGATTGAGAGCCCAGTGTCCAAGTGTATTAGTTCTGGTTTAGGCACTTGGGCTTCAGGCCAGTTATTTTACATTAAGAAGGTTCGTGGTCTGCACTCTTGTGGGAGAAGAGGCTGGACTCTGCCCTTCTGAGCTGGGAATTTCTGGTTAAAGGTTTATAGTGCCTGAATATTTGAACTGTATCTTACTGAAATTGGTACACCTTGTTTGCTCTAGCATGGACTAGATCCAGGCCTGCTGAATCTAGCTTTGTTTATATGCTTGTTGTTTGTTTGCTTGTTATTTCCCTGGAAGCTAATTCCACCTAATACGCAACTTCTCAGCGCTTCTGTGGATCACTAGTGATATCTGCATTGCTTACTGTACTTATTTCCTTGTTTCACTTGAAAGAAAGTTACTGCTTGTCGTTTTTGCATTTAGTTACTTGTAACACATTGCACTCAAGTTACCTGGCACTTGCTCACTAAAGCAATTATGTAAGTCAGCACTAAAAATTAAAAGCACTACACCCTCACTCCCCACTGGCCCTTGTTTTCAATTAAGGATTTCCCAATATTATTCTAGCATGTCCAAAGGTCAGTTGTCAATCTCCTCTCCGGTCCAGCTGGTGAATCTGGGAATCTTGAGGCAATGTTATAACTGCCTCATGTACACAGACAACCCTCTCCTCCTCCCACATAACACAAATACTTGCGAGAGATGCAGCTATTTAGCCAAACTGGAGGCTGAGCTCTCTCAACTCAGGACTGGCAAGACCAGACAGGAGGAGAAGGCAACTACACACACCACAAAACCAGCCTCACATAATGCTACCACTCCACTGAATCAAACACATAAACACACAAAGACATACTCGGAGGCTCTGAGTAAAAATTTACCTAAACAGCAGAGGCCTCCAAAGCAGACACCCAAACAACTGCTACCTCAAGACACCCCACAAGCAACACATAAACCACAAAAGCAGTGTGCAAAGCAGTCACAGCCCTTAAGGCCAAATACAACACCAAACATACTTGTCATAGGTGACTCCATAGTCAG
The DNA here is from genome assembly GCF_019279795.1 of Protopterus annectens. Lineage (NCBI taxonomy): Eukaryota > Metazoa > Chordata > Ceratodontiformes > Protopteridae > Protopterus > Protopterus annectens. Next base: position 958,940,840 of record NC_056726.1, read on the forward strand.
ACACACTGACGGTCCCACTCACCAGGCTGAACAAGGAGAGGGTCACAGTAAGCTGCCTATCGGGCGCTAGAATCCGCCACATAACACAAGCACTCGGGTCACTCCACGGCAAGTACAAATATGACACAGTCATTGTCCATGCTGGTGTGAACGACCTGAGACGTGCCTCCCTGGGCTACATGAAAAGAGACATAGAGGAGCTCTCTGATTATGTAGCCCAGGCAGGTATGACCCTAACCCTGAGCAGTATCCTTCCTTCACCAAGAATGATGCCACAATATAGAGACAAGATGATCAGCTTTAACAATTGGCTTAATGTCTGGTGTCATTCAAAGGGGATCCAGTGTCTGTCTGCCTGGGATGGCATGCTTGACAAGCCACGCTGCTTCGCAAGGGACGGCTTGCACCTGTCACCCCTGGGATTCCGGATATTGGCTAAGGCTCTTGCCACCCCCATAGTGCTTTTAGGCAAGGCTCAAATTCTAAACCTACCACCCTAGAAAACAAAAATGGGAAGAAACTGAGGGTAATGCTGCTCAATGCCAGAAGTCTAAATCTCAAAATGCACGCACTCGAGGCCCTTCTCAGTATGGAGAACATCGATGTCTGTGCTGTAACTGAAACCTGGTTCAAGGCTCCTGAGAGCACCCCGGCACTATTAGGTTTTACCTCATATCATGCTCCGCCCCAAAACCCGGACCACACCACAAAAGGAGGGGTGTATCCATATTCATAAAGGATAGCCACACTTCCAGGTTGGTGGCAACGCACAAGCTCGAAACCATCCAGGTGCAACTAACCATAGGCAAAACTGCTCTACAAATTGTAGCATGCTACAGGCCACCCTCTCAAACTCAGGAACCCCACACAGTCTTCCTGAAGACACTGGAGGGTATAAATGTATCTCCAAACACCATCATATTGGGTGACTTCAACTACCCGAATATAGACTGGGAACATTACTCAAGCCCTAACTTTCTAGCCCAACGGTTCCTGGAGTTCATAAATTCAAATGCCATGGAACAGCTAGTCACTGTTCCCACGAGAGGAGAAAATATACTAGATCTCATTGTCACAAACATGGGGACAAAATGCTCCACACCGGAAGTATATCCCTCATTGGTGAGATTTGATCATAAACTAATCTCACTGGAAATCCACATCCCGCCCCCACCCCAAACAAAAAAGACCATAGTGAAGAACTTCTCTAAAGCAAACTTCACACTACTCAAGACTGGTGTGGTATCCTTCAAGGCCCCTGAGCCAGTGGAAACCACAACCCAAGCTGCGAAGCCCTTACAAATGCCTTCTATGAACACCTCCAGGACTGCATGGATCAGGCAATCCCAAATAAAACCAAGACTCTTTCCACAAAGGGCAAACGTCCAGTCTGGTGGACCCCAGCCATTAACAAACTTTACAATAAGAGGAGAAAGCTATTACATGATAGAACAAAATCCATAAAAGGGAAGTCACCCTGATCATTATTAGTAAAAAATACGAGCACTCATAAAATCAACTAAGGCCAATTTTGAGAGAAAAATTGCCATGGATTCAAAGGACAATCATAAGGCCTTTTTCAGCTATGTTAGGAACCTGGGTGGAAACTCCCAGATATGCTCAGAATTAGTCCAAAATGATACAAAAATCACGAACCCACAGACATTGCCAACATACTGGCAGACAGGTTCAGTGCAAACTTCACCCCTCTCCCCTAAAGGGGAGATAAATATCCCAGCCGAGTGTAGCCTCCCGGACATCTCAAATGCGCAGGTGGAAGCTGCTCTCTCTCAAACTAAAACACAGCATCAATGGGACCGGATGGTGTCCCCGGCTGTGTGCTACACGAGCTAAATGAGGAATTAAACCCGCACATAAGGCAGCTGTTTAATCTCAGCCTTACCACAGGATATGTGCCCAAGGAGTGGCGACGGCAACTGTGGTCCCACTCCACAAAGGCGGTGCCTCACGGACCCTGGTAATTACCGCCCCATAAGCTTAACAAGTCTAGTCTGCAAAGCTATGGAGAGGATCATAATGGAGCTCATAAACAAAGATATAGGGGACTTGCAGACATTGGACCCGACCCAGTTTGGCTTTGTCAAGGGAAGATCATGCCTTTTGAACTTGGTCGACTTCTTCGAAACAGTCACCAAGGCCATTGATGAGGGAAAGGCAGTCCATACAGCCTACCTTGACCTTGCAAAGGCTTTCGACACAATACCCCACTCGGGTATTGTAGAAAAACTTACCAGCTTAAATGTAAACCCATATGTCACAAGATGGGTTGCAAACTGGCTTAAGGACAGAACCCACAGGGTTAGAGTTGCTGGCGCTAGGGCAGACTCCAAGCCGGTCACAAGTGGTGTCCCACAGGGCTCGGTCCTTGGCCCCCTATTGTTTGGCATCTACTTCTCAGAAGTACAGGCCAACATGGGAGGACTTTGGCTGACAAAGTTTGCAGACGACTGCAAACTGGGCGCCATAGTGGAAAGTGCATCGGACACGGATATCCTTCAGAAGGGACTCACGGAAACAGATAGCTGGTGCCAGAGCCATGGCCTGAAGTTAAACGCCAAAAAATGTATAGTCATACCCTTCGGGAAAAACAAGGTAACCCCAAGCTACCATATAGGTGGCAATCCACTAAGCACAGAAGAGGTTATCAGGGCCCTGGGGACCCAGGTTGACAGTGGCCTTTCTTTTGACACTCACGTTGCTAAAGTGGTTAGAAAGACCTTCTACATTGCCCACCTGATCATGAAGGGATTCACATCCAGATCTAGTGAGGTCATTGTTCCCCTGTACTCTTCACTTATCAGACCAATGATCGAGTACAATGCCCCATTCGGGATGTATCTCACCCGACATCTGCAGCAATTGGAGAGACCCCAAAAGTTCCTCACCAAAAGGATAAAGGGACTCCAAAATCTGTCATATGCTGCCAGATTGAAGAAACTCCAGCTCTATTCAGTGGCATACCGCCTGTTCAGAGGTGACATGTGCCTGACATACAAGGCCATGTCCAACCCGGAATTAATGGACATGCTCCACCTCAAAAATCCAAATCCACCAAAACCACTAGAGCAAGCGACTTAAACCTTAGCACGGATATAAATAGGACGTGCTGGAGGGATAGATTTATCACTCAGAGACTCCCTATGCTGTGGAATAAAATCCCGGTCCATGTGAGGCAGAGCACCTCGCTGACTCTGTTCAAGAGAAATCTAGACCTGTGGATGGGAGATCGTAGGTTTACCCCGGGAATCATCTCTGTGTCACTGCTGGACAGAGGCACAACAAACTAATGGGCACAGTATTTTTTCATATAAGGGGTGGCGTAAGCCACAAAAATTTGGGCTAGGCTTGTAAATGCCTTAGGGCAGATAGCCTAGTATAAACCTATGAACCTATAAACAAATGCAGGTTCTGTAAAACAACTGGAAACAGTCTCACAACTTGTTGCTGGGTGTGGTACACTAATGGCACAGGGTCTTTTTACTGCAAAGCATAATAATGTGTCAAGACAGTTACATTGGGGACTCTGCAAACATTACTGTATTGAAGTAGCTGAGAAGCAATGGAAACATGAGCCACAAAGCATTCTAGAGAATGATGAAGTTCATATCACAAGGGATCACCCATTACCAACAATTCATAAAACGGATGCAAGAAAACCAGATATACTAGTCCCTGAAAAAGAGTGAAGTAGCAGTAATCATTGAAATTGCTACTCTCCGTGATTACAGTGTCTTACATACAGGGAGACACAAGGTCATAAAATACCGGGATTTGCAGAAAAGAGGGCATTGTGGAAGAAGGATACCCAGTCAGTTCTTATAGTAGTAGGAGCAATGGCTCTCATAAAAAAAAGTATTTACAGTCATTTAGATATGCTACCAAAACATGTAACTCACCCAGACTCTACCACAAGTTGCTGTGACAGAAAGGTTAGTTTGCTTTTGCTTTCTTGTATTTTGTATTGCGTTATTATACAATGAAAGATCACAAACACAAAAAGCATGCACGCTCGTTGTAACTTGAGCATATACCAATGGAAAAAGGTCTGGTCTTATTCCATTAAGATATGTGATACAAATGTTCCTTTTAAAAAAAAAATAAACTTACAAAACTGGAGACTTCAAACCAGTGAGAGAGATGGGACAGACAAAAATAAAAGGATAATCAGATATGTTATGCAAAACTAGAGAAACATACCTGATTAAACTTTTACTTTTTCTGTCCAGTCTCTCCTGTATGTTGAAAGCTTCCCAGTTTCTTTTCTTTTTTTTTAAATTAAAAACAAAAAAACAAAGCGACCTTCCAGTACTGACATACTGCGTAAATGTGAGAATAAAAGTCCAATATGCATGTGCTGTACATCAACAATGCACCAGGATACAGGGGAAAAAATGAGGAAGAGCAGTACGACACCCTTATACAAGGGCATTATTTAAGAAAAGTAACTTTTTTCTTAAATAATGTCATTGTATAATAGCAATAACCCACGGCTGGGTGTGAGTAATGCTGGATTTTACCCATGGGTAGCTTTTGTCAAATCTAGCATTACTCACGCCCAGTTATGAATTATTGCCGTATTTCCTTTTATTTTGTATATGTAATTTGTTTTCTTTACACACTGTTTTACTTGTATTCTGCTTTTAACTGCATATTAGAACTGGGAAAGAGACCACAACTGTCTCTTGCGAGTCGCACAGAAATTAGATCAGGTCAATTAAGGAGTCACACAAAATAGAATGGATCTATTAAGGTTAATTATCTGTGAACTGAGGGTGGAGCTAAGAATCAAACCTTCTATTTAAGGGATAAAATAAAACACTTCAAAGCTTTACTGGAAAAGCTCACTCAGACTCTGCCACAACTTGTTTTGAGGGAAAGGTTAATTTGGTTTTCCTTTCTTGTATTTTATATTACCGTATTGTCTTTTTCTATTTTGTACATTGTGATTTGTTTTAGTTGCACTGTGTTTTACTTATATTCTGCTTTTCATTGCATATTAAAATTAGGAAAGAGACCACAGCTGTGTCTCTTGTGAGTCGCACACAATTTTTTCCACTCCCCCACCCCGGTGCTGTTGTGCAAACTAAACTGTCTTTGTAGTTACCTTCCCCTTTTGTTAATTTGACCACATATCTTCTTCCTTCTCCTCTTTAACTGTTGTAAGTAAGCACAAAATCATCATTTTGTGAAATCACTACCCTTCAACTCTTTAATTTTATTGTCTACCCCGCTGTATTCCATAGAACCAGAATACAAAGTGCTCACTCCTTTCACTCTACAGTGGATATAAAAAGTGTACACACCCCTGTTAAAATGCCATACTTTTTTTATTTTTCCTCAAACAGATTTGTTTGTTTTTCAATTGAATTGTACAGGTTACAGATCACATTAAAGGCGGGAAAAGTTTTGAAATTATATATTGTGGTCTCATGTTTTATATCACAAAAACCTGGCATTTTAACAGGGGTGTACACTTTTTATATCCACTTTATCTTGCTCTTTTAAAATTACTAGCTCTCCACTTAGGCTTACTAAAGCTTGTTACCCCCTTTTTCATGTCTAACTGCTTAGAGCACACTGCAGTGCTTAAGTTGTTAACCCATTTTTCCATCTTACCTTTAAAATCTGCAACATCTATTGCAAGACCCCCAGTTATTGGAGAGCCCACATTCTGCCTCTCAGTAGTCATCTTGGGATTAATGCTTGTGTTTTCTCCTAGTGACAGAAGGAGCACAGGGACCTTATTCCTGGAGACTGCTCAGTTATCAGAGAGACCACATTCTTCCTCTCAGTAGTCATCTTGGGATTAATGCTTCTATTTTCTCCTAGTGACAGAAGGAGCACATGGACATTATTTCCTGGAAACTGCTCATCACTGTAAAGTCTAATAACTGCTTCATAAGTGACAGCTTGGAATTTGTGCTTCCATTCTGCTCCTGATGAGAGAAGGCGCAGAATGCATTGATTCCTGACTGTTTTTGGTTGGGCATTGAGTGTCTGTGCTTGATATTTGTGATTGGTCTGGCTGGGATTCAAGGCATCTACCAGGAAAAGGCTACAACAGCCCTACAGACACTTGCATCATCTGGGACAAGACTATGGATCACCAAACATGTCGTGGCCTGCTTCTCATCTTGTGATTGGTGCTAATGTTTTGCTTCTGGTGAGAGAAGAAGCAAAGGAGCATTGTATCCCAGCAGAGTGAAGCTGTGGTAAGACCAGCACTAGTAGTAGCCATTCATGCAAACCCCTCTTTTCATCATTCTTGACACGCTAATTCTTTGTTTCCAGTAAGTACTGCTTGATTTATTTCTAACTTCAGAATATCTGTCTAAATACCTCATCCTTAATTTTCAGGGTCTGCTTATTAGTTTTTCCTCAAGTGTTTGGCAGTTCTCTGTATAGGCACAGACACCTTAAGTGAAATCTTTACTGTAAAAGCACATTTGAAATGCACTCGGGTCATTGGACCACAAGTACCATTATGACTGAAGTCATAGTCCATGTGGGTGTAAATGACCTGTAACACCTCCCTTGACTGTATGAAGAGAGACATCATGGACCTTCTCAGAGTATGTTTTCCAGGCTGATGTGAGCCTAGCATTGAACAGCATTTTAACTTCTCCAAGGATGATGCAACAATATGAACAAAAGCTGAATGATTTTAATAATTGCTCTAGTTTCTGGTGTCATTTTATGGGGGTACAATATTTGTCAGCATGGAAGGAGATGGTCAACAGACCACACTGCTTTGCCAGGGATGGTCTGTACCTCTCCTCTCTAGGGTTTTGAATATTAGCTAAAGCATAGTGCATTTTTAGGCAATGCCAAGCTGAAAGTTCTTCCAAAATAGCAAACCAAAACCAAGAAAATCTAAAGGTATTACTGTCAGTGCTAGAAGTTTAAACAAAAAAATTCCACTACTCTGACGTTCTCTTCACCCTAGAGAATGCTAATGTCTGTGCGGTCACGGAGACATGGTTTAAAGCCATGGAGAACACACTGACAGTGCAAGGTTATAATGCCTCCCACACAGAACAGGTGATACACAGACAGGGACTAAAGGTGAAGGATACCTCAAGGCTGGTCCAGTTGGACAATGCATTTGAGCTACTCCATGTTCAGATCACCACAGGCAAAATCCAGTACCATTTCCTTGCAAGCTGTAGGTCCCCATGTATGACCCAAGAAATCCATACCATTTATTCATACTTATTGGAAACACACTCACCATACAACCCAATACCATATTCATGGATGCCTTTAACAACCCCACTAGTAACTGGGAATCATGTATGACACCAAACATACAGGCACAGAGATTCCTGGATTTGTAAACACACACTGCCTGGAACAGATTGTCAGTACATTAAGCAGGGCTGCAATCATACTGGAACTGGTCCTCAGTAATATGGGAGCGTGCTGCACACCCCCTAGTGTAATGTATTCCCTGGTAAGGTCAGACCTTACCAGAATGCTTTCCAAAGTAAAAATAAAACCTGGATCCCCAGCCAACCCTGGAATATTCAGGTACTACACTAAGACTAACTTCCTGCTATTAAGTGATAATCTGGCAAAATGTTAAGCCCCCATAAACCCTGAGAATTATACTGTGTATGGAAAACTATTCGCAGAATCCCAATGCAAGCATGTTAATAGCTGCATAGAGGCAGCTGTATCCACCAGGAAGAAGAAAGAGAACCAACTCAAAAAACAAGCTACCCTGATGGAATTACATCAATAGGGTGTATAACAGAAGGAAGAAAGTCATGGCAAAAATAAGGAGGTGCAGCACCCATCAGGATAAAAGCACTCTTGTCAAACTAAACAAACAACTCAAGAGGGCAAATAGTCTACCAGAGCTAAATTTGAGGTAAATGTGGCCTCCCAGGCCAAGGAAAATCAGAAGGCATTCTTTAGCTATGTCTGCAACTTCAAAGGTAATACACAATTGTGTGCAGAGCTGATTGTAAATGGAGCCATCTACACTGAGCCAAATGATATAGCAAATTTACTGGCTGACAAATTCAGCTCCATTTACCCCTCTCTCTCTCCACCTCAGCCTTACTTCTGGAAATATCAAATATAACTCCCCCTGCTTTCACTAGGGAACAGGTCCTCAATGCTCTCTCTAGGTCCAGGAACACTGCATCAATGGGCCCAGATAGTATGCCAAGATGCCTTCTAAATAGCATGAAATATGACCTATCAGGGCCTCTGGAATTACTATTTAACTGCAGCCTCCAATCAGGCTTCTTGCCTTATAAATGGAGAACAGCAGCAGTCATCCTTCTGCACAAAGGTTGGGCCACCTACAGATCCTGAAAGCTACAGGCGCATAAGTCACACTAGTCTTATATGCAAAGCTATATAAAGAATTGTTATGGAAATGATCATTAATGATATATAAAACCTCCAGACAGTGAACCCAACCCAGTTTGGTTTCATCAAGTGCAGGTCATGCCAACTCATCCTGGTGGACTTCTTTTGACAAGGTCACCAAAGCAATGGATGAGGGCAGAATGGTTCAGACTGCCTACCTTGACCTGGCCAAGGCATTTGGCACAGTACCCCACTTGGGCCTTGTTGACAAACTCAAGAGGTTAGGTACAAATCTGTATGTAACGTGGTGGACAGGCAACTGGCTCACAGACAGCACTTGGGAAGTTAAAAATGGGAAGTCCACCTCTGTAATGAGACCAGTCACAAGCGAACTCCCTCAGGGATGGGTCCATGGACCGCTCCTTTTTGGTATTTACTTCTCTGAAGTCAAGGACAATGTCATTGGTCTCTGGCTTACTAAATTTTCAGATAATTGCAAATTAGGAGCACCATAGAATCCCAAACCGACACAGATGTTTTCCAGGAAGGGCTGACACAAACAACTGGTGTCAGAGCCATGGACTAAACTTAAATGCCAAGAAGTGCATAATAGTATCCTTTGGGAAGTCCTCTACCTCTGGTAGCTGTCATATTGACAACACACCCGTTAGAGTTGACCCAGTAGTCATGGACTTAGGGACACACACAGACAGTAATCTGGCCTTTGACCATCACGTATTTACAGTAGTGAGGAAATAATTCTACGATGCACAACTTATAAACAAAGGTGTATAGCATCTAGGTCCAAGGAAGTCATTGTTCCACTGTGTTTGACATTCATCAGACCTATCATTGAGTACAGTGCCCCTTTTGGTATATACCTAACCAGGCATATCCAACAAATAAAATTTCCACAGAGGTTCCTCACTAAAAGAAAACAGAAGTAAAATATACTGTGCAGACCACCTCAAGGCTTTGTCCCTGTATTGTGTCTTCTACAGGCTGTTGAGGAGAGATCTACATTTGATATACAGGACATTGTCAGATTCAGATTCCACTTTGAAGGAACTCCTGCATATCCACAAACCAACAGCACCAGAAAGACTTTAACCTTACCTGTGATATAAATAGGAGCTGCTGGAAAGACAGGTGTGTATCCCAGAGACTACCCTATCTCTGGAGCAGGCTTCCCATCCATGTGAAGCAGAGTTCCTCCTTAACCCAATTCAAGTGCAACTTGAACAGTTGGATGGGGAATAGGAAATTCATCCCTGGCATGGCACTATATCTCTAATGGACACAGACAACCTGTAAATGGTTGATCTCCCAGGCCCCTTCTTTTAAATATTTCATCTCCCAAGCCCCAGTTTACACTTATCAAGGGTAACAGAACTTGTCAGAGATTTGTGATGCATGGCTAGGCTTAAAAAAAGCCCTTGTGGTCCTTAGCCTAGAAAACACTTATGACCCTCTGTAAATTACAAGAGGAGTCAATTCTGGGCACTTTGCCGGTGCTGCAAAGAGCACATTTGGCTAACATCAAAGACTGAAACAGTACTAATTTCAGGAACATTAAACATACTTTGACTTAGGAATGGGATCCATTCCTGTCTTGGTACTAAAAACCAAAAGACTTGGAGAAATTAAACCAAGAGAAGTCTGTAGTTTATCCTATCAGGCACTCATAACAGTCTTGTACAGCAATTAGTCCTGCTTACGTCAGGAGCTTAGCAGCTGCTATAAAAAAGACAGAGAGGTGTGAAACTGTTTTTCACTTCTTTATTGCAGATTGGAAGGGAACTTAACACTGATTCACATCTGCGTTCACTGTAGCTTTGCTTAGCAAAACCAAACAATTAGATCAAGTCAAGGGTTCAAAGGCAGTTGTCACCTCTTCTGACAAATTTACATAAGCTAAATAATCAGTTGATATACAAATTGAATGTGAAGGCTGAAAACACAACACAGCTAGAGACGGGATGTGGCTGAAATGTATTGAAGGACAACAACAGGTTATTAAAGCAGATTGCCCAACCTGCTGTCTCTTTTAATCCCTGTTCGTTGATATAGCCTGGAAAAATCTCCCATGCAGCTTTAAAAACTAATCCCCTCAACTGTTTTCCCTGTTAAGCTTCCTACCTTTCCATACTGTTTTACTTTCACTTTGAAAACCAAGTTGAAAAACCTTTAGCTGGCTATGATGTCACATCTGCCAGAGCTCTTGCTCTAGCTACTGGGATGTTTCCTCCCCCAAAGTGATGTAATCCCCACCTGATTTGCATGCTGTATAGAAGAGCCAGTGGACCTCCCACATTGTGATGTCAGAGCTGCCACTCTTAACCTAGCAAAAATGTCAAACTATAGTCTCACTTTTCTGAAGAGCCCTACCGATATGTGACAAAGTACAGGCAGAAGCACAGTAACAGCTTCAAAAACTAAGAGCATGAATTTGCAGTGACCATGCGTAGACATTAATTGCATGTTTTTACATAAGAAGCAGATGTCTGTCACAATTAACTGACAACACGACATCAGATTACAAGAAGTATGCAATACCGTAATTTTCTTAAATTACCACTTAAAAAAAGCATGCGGGTGCTGTCATGCAAGTCTATGAAATATTTTGTGTTTATAGTGCATCATTTGTTAGCTATTTAACCAAACAGGAAGGAAAAGTAAGTGGGAGTTTGATGCTTTGCAAAACAGTAATTATTCCCAGTGCTGTGGACCTGGGTTCTACATTTGACAGGAGCAGTGCAACAAAAAAGGTCTTGCACTGTAAGGAAAGAAAGGCTGACAAGAAAATAGTACATTAGTCTGGTCACCTGCTGTGAGCTGTCAGTCACATGCAGATAATGGGTCAAATTACTCTTAGCTCTTTGACAGCTAGGGAAGGTAGGTGTGAAGGGTAAAAAACTAGATTTCAGCCTTCACAAAAGAAATCAAGTTAGCATTTCTAAGAAGAAAGAGCAATAAAATGCACTTTTCAGTTTTGTTCTGTAGCATTTTCCACTGCTCGTGTTTGAAGTAGTCATTGAAAAAGGATAACATTTTAACCAAAAGTAGGTGACTATAACACAGTAGTGAATGTCTGTAAAATCAGTGCACTGACAGGAGCTTTAGGGAGAACGTGGCAGATCTGATGCAATTTATTTGAGACAAACAATGCATTCTGGGATACTTAGAGGCAGACTAAACAGTCAGAATTATTTCAAGATGCCAGACCCCATGTGGTCAGAGTCAGAAATTATGCATAAAAATATCTAAAAAGCTCTAAATAGTCCCAGAGTGGTGTTAAACTGTAGGAAACACCAAACCATGATGAAATAAAAAATTTTTTGAGTCTGTGGGTGCGGTTGTCCTTTAAAAAACAGGAGTCAAGGTGATGCAACAGTTCCTGTGCAGCACTGGATAAACAATGGGAGAAAATGGGATTCACGAAGTACACTACATACACCACAATACTTCTTAAACATATTAAGTGCATTAACAACATGCCACTCTTCCTAAGACTGTGCATTTGATGGAGAAAATAGAAGATGTGCTGGCATTCTTGAACTTGCTCTGTGCCTTTTTTATCATTGTACAAGGGAAAATGCAGACACATGTAACATATTGTGAATGGAGCGTCTTTATTGGGCAGCCATTTTTGCTAGTCTCATTGGCATTGCCTTTGTTCTGGTCACCAAGCCATTGTTTTCTAGTCTGACAGTTGTGGAGTTGGGCAGGAGTTGAAAGACATTAGTGGGTGAGCAGAAGTAATCATTCTTAAAGTAGTTGTACACATCACTTTCCAAGAGATGATTGCTAGGCCGACAGTAAATTGGGGAACCATGCAAAGGGCAAAACACACATAGATAACAAACAAATGTAAAAATAAATAAATAATTGCGCAATAAATTGTCATTGATAACTTAATTTTATATAGTCAGCTATGAGGAAATGCGCTGAAAATGGAATGGAGCAGGAAAGGGAATTGCAGAAAAGAAACAAACCCTGTAAAGATGTAGGCAAAAACCTTTATAAATACTCTGTCTCTCATAGCTGGAACTAACTCCCATTACATATCAGAAGTGTAACTTATGCCAACACCTTTAAAAAGACACTAAAACATCACCTGCATAACTCCCAAGATCCGTCACTGCAATCACCCCACTTGTGTCTATTCACATTCTACAACTTCTACTTAAGAAGCGTCTTGGCATTACGTCTGATTCTTGTAAATATTAGAACATGCTAGCTTTTCACCACTGTGACTAAATTGTTTGTATGTCTATATTTTTAGTACTCTCACTTTCTTATGTGACAACTATAATTTGTTTTGTATACTGGCATTTCAGTTTGTACTCTGTTTTGTCTTATGTATAATATTTCTTTTACTTTTTATTGCTGTAGACGGAGCTTTTCTCCTCGGTTGTTCACTGAAAATGGCTTTTTTGTAACTCAGCTGGATCAACCCAGTTAACAAATTATGTCATCTCCAAAGCCAAGAACACAGCATCCGTGGGACCTGACAATATCCCAGGCTGCATTTTACACGAACTACAGAATGAACTGGCACCCTACCTAAGTACCATGTTCAGTCATAGCCTCACCTCAGGCTTTGTGCCCACTGAATGACGCACCGCAACAGTTATCCCACTCCACAAAACGGGAGCCACGACGGACCCCAGGAATTACTGCCCTATTAGCCTGATGAGCCTGGTCTGAAAGGCCATGGAACATATCATTGTGGAACTCATAAACAAAGACATTGGTAATCTCCAAACTCTGGACCCTACCCAGTTCGGATTTGTAAAAGGCAGATCATGTCTCCTAAACCTGACTGACTTCTTTGAAGCAGTCACCAAAGCCATAGATGAGGGTAAGGTGGTTCACACAGCTTATCTAGATCTCGTCATGGCTTTCGACACTATCCCCCACTCTGGAATTGTAGATAAGCTCACTAAACTAGGTATAAATCCCTATGTCATAAGATGGGTTGCCAACTGGCTCACAGATAGAACCCACACTGTGAAAGTAGCAGACTCCAAATCCAACTTCAGACCAATGACAAGTGGAGTACCACAGGGTTCAGTTCTGGGTCCTCTCCTGTTAAAGTTTGCAGATGAATGCAAACTAGGAGCCATAATAGAAACTCCTAACGATGTGGACATACTACAAAAGGGCCTCACTGAGACAGATGCCTGGTGTCAAAGCCATGGCCTGAAGCTCAGTGCCAAAAAGTGTATTGTCATCCCCTTTGGTAAAAACTCTGTACCCATGAACTACCACATAGCTGGTAGTCTACTTAACACCGAAAATATGATGAGACCGTGGGACACAGGTGTTCAGTAGTCTCTTCTTTGATGATCCTTCTACGTGGCTCACCTCATCACAAAAGGTTTCTCATCCAGAAAAAAAGAGGTCATTGTTTCCCTCTACTCATCACTCATTAGGCCCATTATAGAGTACAACTCCCTTTTGGTATGTACCTCACAGGACATCTACAACAACTGGAAAGGCCACAGAAATACCTCACAAAGAGGATTACTGGCCTCAAACAGATGCCCTACGCAGACAAGTCTCAAAAAACTGCAGCTGTACTCCATCGCATATCGCCTACTCAGAGGCGATATCTGCCTAACATACAAAGCTATGTTAAACCCAGAGCTGTTGGACATGCTCCACTTAAAGAAATCCCAATCCCTCCGAGCTACATGCTCTAGAGACCTAAACCTTGTCACCACAATAAACAGAACATGCTGGAGGGATAGATTCCTGTCCCAGAGTCTTCCCATACTCTGGAACAGACTACCTATCTATGTCAAACAGAGCTCCTCAATCTTGATGATTGGATGGGAAATAAGAAATTCACCCCAGGGATCACTTCTGTGGCTGTGCTCGACAGGGGCACAGGAAAATAATTTTCTTGGGTGGCAAAAGCCAGGGTACATTTTTGGCTAGGCTTATACAGGCCCTAGGGCCAATAGCCTAGTACCTACCTATGAACCTATAAAACACATCACCACTGCAATTATGATGGGTAAAAAATATTCCAGAAGATATTAATATGCAGTGAAAATCTATAAATGTATTTGGATACTTACTGTAACTCACAGCTGCCATTACTAATAACAGACTGAAGAACATAACAGAGAAACAGAACTGTGATAATTGTGATGTGTACCGAAAAAAAGGAATAAAGAGATAGGGGCATAGGTTCATACAGAGTTGTTAAGCATGCAGTCCAGGAGACTATTAGGGACTCTTAACCCAAATTCCCAATTGCCACAAAGCACTGCTTGGTTAAGTGACTTGCTCAAGGTCACATAATAGGAACATGAAGATAGAGATTCAAACCATGTACTTTTAGCAGTGGAAGCAGAACGTTTGTCCTCTGCACTTACTGCAAGATCTATCACAAGTTCAGTTAGAGGAATAGGAATGGGTCGCTGTATGCCTCAATTCACTGATGATAGTAAGCTTCAAGAGTGCAGCTTCCTGCAACAGTACCCAGAACACAAGTCATTATCAAGGAGTCAGGTTTGCTGAAGACTGATTGTGTTGTACATTAATAAATCAGTTAATGAACAGAATAACATTAAAAGAGAAAAACATAATGCCAGAAGACGTTTATGCCACAGTAAAAGTTATCAAAAGGTAATGAATAGAAAGTTAGTCATATTTGGCTGTAGAATTACAGAACAGCATAGTAAAGAGAAAAATAGCATAAAATTAGTTATAAAACAAATGCAGCTGATAAAGGATTTGTTTACAATATTCAGTGCCCCCCCCCCCCCACACACACACACACACACACACACACACACACACAAGCACACAAAAAAAACTTCCCACTGCAAGGGCAAGGACTGGGGAATAGAATTATTTTCTACTCCCTTAATTTTACTGTGCATTATGAAAGAGTCCGTTTTTTTAGAAGAGTGGTTTTCCTGTATTTTATTGTGCAGGATAACAATAAAAGATGTAACATATATAATGGTACAAGACATCTGTGCCTCAGAAAAAAGTTATCCAAAGTTAAGGATTCGACAGTTGGTCAGATTTTGTTGTAGACTTAGGGGAAAAAGAACATAACATTACTCACAAAACAAAAATAAAGCATTTTCTACATCATTCAAGTAAAATAAATAAAAAATGAAAATATTTCTTCTCAAATTCCTTCCTTTCTAGTGGTGGCTGTCACACATTTATTTATTTATTCCTGTTTGACGACCGGGGAAGTCCACTGGGCTCAGGAAACCCGTTTTCGGTGGAGGCCCAGGGAGAAAAGCTCCACAGTACATAGAAAATATAAATAATACAAACAAGTATAATGAAAAGAGTTACAAAATACATATTAAATTTTAAGTTAGAGACACGAGTTCATTGGGTACATAGATTCTAAATTCTTTGTATTAGCAGTAAGGAGTTCATTACCAGAGTGGGGAGAATAACAGGGTAAAAAATAAACTATTTACAATATATGCATTCATGATGTTGTTAGATTAGTTTACAATCAGAGTGAGCCCAGGTGTTCAGGAAATTCAGGATGGAGGAGAGTTACTAGTAGGCTCGGTGGGGAGAATACAGTTGCATTTCCAATTAGAGGAAAGGTAGGAATGTAGCTGAGATTTATCGAAGTCAGAGTTTTCAGACGTCCTTAGTGAAGGAGGGAGAGAATTCCATTTTTTGGCTAAGGAAATAGATAGGAGAAGCTGTCCAGCAAGACGGTTAGGTTTGTGGACAGTGATCAGATTTTGGTGAGCAGATCTTAGAGTTCTGTGCGGGGTTTATGGTTGTAGGATGTTAGTTAGTGCAGGGCATTTAGTAGTATTAAATATTAGCCTGTGGGCTGTAGTGAGTTAGAGGTAGTCTAGGAAGTTGGAGAGTTCTAGCCAATTTAACAAGTGGAGGGCAGTACAGTGACGGGAGGAGTATTTGGCTTTGGTGGCAAATTTTGAGATCTTGTTATAGCAGATTTCTAGTTTGGAAGAGATAGAGGAAGATAGGTTGATTAGTAAAGGACCGCCATACATTAGTGAGGGTAGTAGAAAGGTAGTGGCGAGAGTTTGTCTTGTCAAAAGAGAGAGAAAGTGGATATTTCTGTATAGCATGCCAAGTTTATGTTGTGTTTTCTTAATGTTTTGCTGAATGTGGGTATCAATTTTTAGGTGTTTATCTATAGTTAGCCCAAGAAGTTTCGGATAGGGAATGACTTCTATGGTGGAGTTGTTATGGCTGGTAATTTGGAATGAAGTTTTATCGAGATGGAAGGATTTTGAGGGAGAGAATAGTAGAATTTTAGATTTGTTGACATTTAGAGAGAGGTGGTTTTGAAGCATCCAGTTCTCAGTGGTTGAGAAGACAATTTGAGTTTTTGCTTAGAGCTCAGGTGGGTTTGAAGCTGAGCAGACTAAAGTTGAGTTGTCTGCATATTGTACAATCTTAATATTGGGTATGGCTGTGTGGAGGTTATTGATAAAGATGTTAAACAGCATTGGACCAAGAATGGATTCCTGGGGTACCCCAGTGGGGGTAGGTAGGAAGGTTGAGTTGCCTGTTCTCCATTTCACAGCCTGACATCTGTCAGACAGGTAGCTTGAGAACCAGGATAGGGTATTCTGAGAGAGATTAAGGTTAGAAAGGTGGCTCAGGAGATGGGTATGGGAAACTGTGTCGAATGCCTTGGAGAGGTCTAGAAGAGTTGCTGATACAATTTGTCCAGAGTCACGGGCGTGGTTAACTATATCTAGGAAAGAGAGAAGAGCAGTTATTGTGCTATGGCCAGGTTGGAAACTGTGTTGTTTTGGAGTGATAAGGTGGTTTTTGGTCAGGAAAGGCATGAGCTGGAGGTGGATGCATTTTTCAAGAACTTATGAAATTGTGGAGAGGATAGATATGGGGAGGAAGTTTGAGATATCATTGTTTTTGCCTCCTTTGTAAAGAGGTAGAATAAAGGCTGCATGCCAGAGGTTTGGGGACATAAGATTCCTTTATGAATCTATTGATCAGGATGCTAATGGGGAGGGCGATTCCATCTGCAGCAATTTTTAGAAAGTGTAAGGGGATATTGTCAGGGGCATCGGAGCATGGATTTAGTTTAGAAATAAGTTTTTTATGAATGAGGTAGAGATGGCTTTAAGAGCAAATATGGGAGGAGGGTTGGAGATGGTGGGTTGGGTATAGGTTGGGGAAGAGATGTTGAGCTGAGGGGGAGGGTTGTTTGGGAAGGTCTTGGTCAGTTCTGCTATAGAGTTGCTAAAGAAGGAGTTGAATAGAAAGGCTATTTCTGGATCGGATATACTGGTGTCAGGGCATGGGTTGTTTTTGGTACCTGGGTTGAGAAGAGAGTTGATGGAATTCCAGAATAGTCTGGGATTTCTGCAATGGTTAGATTGGAGTTTAATATAGTAGGATTTTTTGTCTTTTATAATTAGTTTTTTTGCTAGGTTGCGGAGTTGTCTATATTTAAGAAGGGTTTCAGGCTACTTATTGTGATGATAAATTTTCCAGATTTTGTCTGTATGTTCCACAAGTCTTTTGGTGTCTTTAGTTAGCTATGGGGCAGAGTTGGTTTTTATTCTTTTTGTTCTTAGAGGAGCTAGAGAGTTTAGGGCATTTAAGAAGGTTGAGTTAAAGAATTCTACAGCATTATCTAGAGGAAGAATTTTTAGAGAGTTCCAGTTTGTTTGAGAGAGTTAGAGAAAGTTGTGGGGTTGATGGTAGTGAGGTTACGCGTGTCGATATATTGGTGCAGGTGAGGAGTGGGTTGCTTGGTGGATGAAACCTGACAGGTGATCACTAATAGAGTCTGGTAGGATGCCTGTGTTTGAGATTTTATTTGGGTGGGTGACTAGGATCCAGTCAAGAGTGGAGCCTGGGGATGTTAGTTTTGTTGGGTCTATTAATGGAGTTTGTTAGTTGGGTGAAGTTGAATAGATTGGATATGGTGGGATTACACTTATTAATTTTATTCCAGTCTATGTTTACGTCCCCTAATATGTAGGTCTCAAGCTTAATATTCATTGAGGTTCATAGGAGAATTTCTTCAAGTGTTGTGGTATTGTTTCCAGGGGGAATGTAAGGGATCATCATACAAGTGCTTTTATGGTTATTCATTTTTAGTAAACCTATTATTAGTTCTGTGATGTTGAACCGAGTAATAGGGTTTGGGTAAGGAGTAATGGAGAGTAGGTTAGAGTAGATTAAGTCTACCCCTCCACCTTTTCTATTTAAATGGTCGTATCTGAGGGCTTGGAACCCAGGGGGTAGGATTTCAGAATCAGAGATGTGGGGTTTTAGCCATGTCTCAGAAATAGCTATAATGTCAGGTAGGTTGTGGTTTACCCAAGCATGAAAGTTGACTGTAAAACATACAGAAGGCTCCTCAGAGGTCACTTGAATAGATTTTATTGTTCACCATACACCCAAAACAATCCAACTTGGAAAACGTACATAGAATACATAACGTCCATAACATGAAAGTACTTGGCGCTTTCACCCTAAATCACTTCTGGGCATCTTCAGAGTACTAACAAATTATACAGCCAACAACAGTTATATAGGTATGTTCTTAATTACACAACGCCTACCATTGGTTAATTGATATACTAATACTGTTTTAAAAAAATATATGTATTATATATTTATTATTAGAAGAATTGTAACACATTTGTTTAAATCATAAGCAATGCAATTAAAAACTGAATGTATTATTAATTAATATTATCAAAATTATCATAAATATAATAATATAATAATATAATAAAAATAAAAAAATAGTAAAAAATGCCCTCATAAAATTGTAAAATTATAATTATTATTATAAATACTATAAACACTAATATCTGCAAATAATAAGGAAAAAAGTGTGAATAATAAATATATAAATACTTAAATGCATTAAAATACTTTATAAATACACTCTTAATGTTTCTACATTAAAAACAAACTAGGTTGTGGAATGCTGGAAAAAGTTATTGATGAACTAATCGGATACAATATGATCTTTGTTTTAAAATACTGGAAATGGAAATATGTCCATTTATGCCAGGTGAACAACTGGCGTTAAGTCTTAACTGCCATAGATATTCTTTTATTTTACCATTCAATGAATATTCTGACACTATAGTTCAAATATTAAATGATACTTGGTTAAGTGTTTTTGCTAATAAGACAGAATATAATGAAATACTTGGTTATTTCCCAAAGGTTACATACAGTAGGGGCACCAATCTCAAAGAAAGTTTGGAAAACAACAACAAAGGCCGGGCATATACTATGTCAAAAATGAGTAGATGTGGTTTTTGTAAAGTTTGCAAATTTGTAAACGATGGACCTTACACTATGGTGCAAGGATATGGGAGATCCATTAAATGTCCAGGACACTGCAATTATAACACCAAAATGGTGGTGTATTTGGCTACATGTGTTTCCTGCCCAGCATATTATGTTGGGAAAACTACTAGGAAATTGAGGGAACGCATTTTGGAACATAACAGGGATATCAAAAACAAAAAGATAGTGAATGCTTTATTTGTACACAGTACTAAATGTGAGAATTTCAAGCGATTTATATTTTTTGTTATTGATAGAATTCCCAATTGTTGGGAGAAAGGAGGAGACTATGATAACCTGTTAGAAGCCAAAGAATGTCTATGGCAGTTAAGACTTAATGCCAGTTGTTCACCTGGCATAAATGGACATATTTCCATTTCCAGTATTTTAAAACAAAGATCATATTGTATCTGATTAGTTCATCAATAACTTTTTCCAGCATTCCACAACCTAGTTTGTTTTTAATGTAGAAACATTAAGAGTGTATTTATAAAGTATTTTAATGAATTTAAGTATTTATATATTTATTATTCACACTTTTTTCCTTATTATTTGCACATATTAGTGTTTATAGTATTTATAATAATTATAATTTTACAATTTTATGAGGGCATTTTTTACTATTTTTTTATTTTTATTATATTATATTTATGATAATTTTGATAATATTAATTAATAATACATTCAGTTTTTAATTGCATTGCTTATGATTTAAACAAATGTGTTACAATTCTAATAATAAATATATAATACATATATTTTTTAAAACAGTATTAGTATATCAATTAACCAATGGTAGGCGTTGTGTAATTAAGAACATACCTATATAACTGTTGTTGGCTGTATAATTTGTTAGTACTCTGAAGATGCCCAGAAGTGATTTAGGGTGAAAGCGCTAAGTACTTTCATGTTATGGACGTTATGTATTTTATGTACGTTTTCCAAGTTGGATTGTTTTGGGTGTATGGTGAACAATAAAATCTATTCAAGTGACCTCTGAGGAGCCTTCTGTATGTTTTACTAGTTAACGTAGTTCGTGGTGTATATATGAAAGTAGACTGTCTTATTTTTTAGAATCAGGGCATTGATGGTGAGTAGTTTGAGGTATTTATGGTTGGTCATATTGCTTGCGACTGGGGAATTGAGATCAGTGGAAGTATTAGATCCAGGGTTAGTGTGTATATCCCCTGTTAAGCGGAGGTAGTCAGAGTAGGGTGGTAGTAGGAGGATTGGTTTGCTCCTTGAGTGTTTTGGAGAATATAACAGTTTGGGTATGTGATGTTTTATTGAGGAGGCTATAATTTTTAGTCTGAAGAAATGGAGTGGGTTGGGTTGAACTAAAGAGAAGGCTATAGTGTGGAAGTGTGTTTTAGTGGGGTGAGGATGGAGGTTGGGAATGGGGGTATGAGATGGAAAGGAGGGGGGGTTGGCTAGTGGAGTAGGAGGTAGCATGGTATAGTGGGATTAGAAATAGTATGCTGATAGAGGGGATGAGAAGGGTTTGTGGTAGTAGAGAATGCATGATTAGGTGGTGTGTTAGATTTGAAAGGATTGTAGGATGTTAGGAAGTGTGTTTGAGTGTGGAAGTAGGAAGGGGTTTAGATTTGAATGTAGACTTTAAAGTGTGTGATGGGTGTGGTAGTAATTGATAAGTGGTAAAGAGAGAGGGAGGGGAAGGGGATAATGTGAGGAGATGATTGGTTGTTTGGGAAGAGGAAGGGGGGGGTGATTAGAATAAAAGTAGGAGAAGAGGGGGCGGGTAGTAAATGCGGGTAGGGGAGCGGAGTGAGCTCGGAGGGCGAATGGAGTGGGTAGAGCCGGAGAGAAGATAGCTAGCAAGAAACAATCAGTCAATCAGTTAGTTGTGATTGGAGCAACGAAGCTCGGAGGGACTGCAGGGACAAACAGCAGAGGTGAGTTTACACTGTGGGGTGAGAAACTGAAAGAAAAGTAAATACCCTTATCAAGCAGGCTGGCGAAGTGAAACGTTTATGAAAGGAAGATATCCATTCAGGAGAAATATAAGCTTAGCGAAATAGATGTTTTAAGACCATAAGTGGGCAGGCAGAGCCACCTAGTGGCCACCATTGTGAATTACAATTTGGGAACCAGAATGGCCAGTTTGGGAACCAGAACAGCCAAATAGTGGGTATTAAATATAGAGGAGTTTGAGGGGAAATTAAAGGATCACTATAGGCTGCTGAGGAAGTGTGGAGAAAGCACATACACTATTGTATTGTAAGCAATAAACAGCAGATATAGCGATAGTTTCAAGTACATACACTTTATAAATAAGTCTTGTGGAAGGCTATCTTGTAAAAGGCACTTCAGGAGTCCCGGTATGGATATCCTTTCAGGGGAGGTTTTTTTTGATGAAATTAGAGTGGAATGGGAAACATCCCAGGGTTGACGCAGTACAAACAACTGTAAAGAAGATAGCAAACAAATTAAGCAGGCGAGGAGGAGTAAGCAGTTATTTAGAGGAAAGTGATATGGAACAGAACAGAGGCAGGACCTAGTAGAGTTGGAGAGAGGAGGAGTTCATGAAGTGAGTTGGAGGAGAAAGGAGAGAACTGTAAAGGGGTACAGAGGGGTGCAGCAGAGTGAAGGAAGGAAAGTAGCGAAGGTAGGAAAGAGAGGAAGCATAGTTCTAATAATAGAACGTGACTGGGCCAGTATTGCAGTTGCTATTTCAACATTACAATACTAATATGATAAAACTGATATCCAGGGATTACAATTTCAGCAGTAGTTTTAAGCACAGAAATTGCAGTAGATAATAATGTTACAGTATACAGTACACAATGCAGTAAGTATTGAGGGTTACAGCATAAAGAACATATTAAAAAACTGGGTTATGCACTGCTTCTGGTTCCTAAAACACACAAACAGTTCAGGTCTACACTCCGCTTCTAACCGGTACAGAGACATCGTGTGTAGGCCAGTTATGCAGAAGCTACTTAAACAAGTTATACTGAAGCTGTTTAAACAATATAGATATGCAGGGCTGCAAGACAATCTCGGATGTTATTGTAGCACAGAACATGTATTAAATAAGGAAGGTTTTGTCAATAGGACACAGTCTCAGCTGTTATTGTACTACAGCACATGAATTAAATGCAGTCAATAGTCAGTGGTATAGTATAGAAAGCATAGAGAAAAACGGACTATGAACTTCTCCTAATTTCTAATCGCACAGGCCGTCCAAGTTTATGCTCCGCTTTTAATCCGCTTCAAAGCCTAGGGATAACATGCAGTTTTAGCTGCGGAAATATAGTCAAGTCTCTGGGGTCAAGTAACATTCATTCAGTGTGGCTACATAAGGCGAGTATACAGCATTTAGTACTAGCTGTTGCAAGGATCTCTCAAGTGTGGTGTTCTGATACCTCGGAAACAGTGTTGGGGGACAACGACTGTCAGTTCACTTTGGATTACAAAAGGCTTTGGATGTTGAGGGGAAGCCTCAGCTGATTGTATCTGAGGGACCGAGAGGGATTCCACAGATTTTAGTACAGGAGGAGATTCCAACTACGCTTACAGAATGTTGGCAAGGGTCTGACCCGCCTAGCATTTTTAATGTAGATGTCTCCCAGAAAAAGAAACCGATGACCAAGCACATTTCCCCTGCAGTTAAGAGATCCCCAATGTGAATGCCATGATTTCACTCAGGGGTTGTTTAATGCTTTATGGATTTAAAACCTCAAGGGCTCTCTGTGCCTGCCCTTCTCTGGTCCTCTACTTCAATTAACAGACCTGTGGAGTAGGAGTCTTCTGGTGAGGATCTGAATTCTGGGGAAGAGCCCTTATCATACTCTGATCCGTTCCCTTTTGGACTGAGTCTGAGGAGGAGGATTCTGTCAGTCCAGATTCTCCTTTAGAAGAACTCTCCTTTGGTGACACTGTTTCACTTATGATGGAATTCTTTAAATGAGATTTTATTTATTTATTTAACATTTGTTTACTAGGAAAGTCCGACTTGGACAGAGCCCATTTTCAGTGGAGGAGCACTCCAGAAGCATGTCTCAGGCTTCTGAAATCCAAATATCCAGAAGAGGTATTATGAACTGCTCCAGCTGGAGTCTCCCAAAACTTCTGGTGTTCCTCCATTCCTGGCTGCCCTGCTAGATACCTTCTCAACAGCTTCTGTAGCCCTTGATTCTCAGCCCCCAGCTCCCAAGAAAACTGATAGATTTTACAAGGTGCCTGATGATTGTGAATTTCTTTATAAATATCCTTCTGCAGTGTCTGTCTCCTCTGATAAACCCTCCAAGCTGTTGCCCTCTACTAAGTTGCTTTCTTCAGGCAAGGATAGTAGGGCCATGGAACGTCTGGGCAAAAAGGTTTATACTGCTGCCATCCTGGCTTTTAAGACTATTAATTTTTAGAGCCTGTCCCAGTCGCCATCACTACTTCCTTTCTGTTGCTAGTGCAAACAATTTGTCATGAACTCCCACTCAATACTGCTGTTTCTGTCACTCTACATCCAAGTCCCTGTGTCTTAGCCACAGTCTATTTATCTTTGTGTCAACACTTACCCTTAGTGTGTAACTCTACCTCTTTTTTTCCTACCTCTTTGTAGTCAAATGTTAATCAGACTGATGATCCTTGCATTGTACTTAACTGTTCACTATTTATTTAATCTTTAAATTGATCTGTAGCAATGTGCTAGGCCAGGGGTCTCAAACTCAAAGGAGCATGAGGCCCGCAAATAACCCCAAGGATTTTTTGGGGGGCTGCAAGTCCAAGTCATCCACGAACTATCGTTTTTTTTTTTTTTTTTTTTTTTTTTTTTTTTTTTAATTAACAAAAAAGTAAGTTACAAAAAAAATTGGTTTGAAGCAACAGACCAGCACTATTCTATCCTATTAGATGTTCTTCGTGTTTCACTGTTGCAGTCATTACATTTGGGTAATCTGCTGGCAGGTTGCCCTTAGTCAGCCTGAATTCCAAAGTCTTGGGTCCTGCGTCGGTTGCTGTCTTCTCTTCCATGACGTCAGGTCATCAGGGGTATAAAACATGCAGCTGACGCCATTTTCTTCAGTCTTTCTTGCCGCGCGGTGCCCGAAGCAGATGCATTTCGCAAGTGCCGGTCTGCCTACTACTGAAATATTCGAGTTTGAATTTCAGAACCGAAGTCTTTACTAAAGCTAAGTACCCCATTGGGGAAACTTTTTACCGATGTCAGAAAAAGTTAATAATTGTATTACTTGTGGGAAGCAAATACCTCATAAGGATTTCCATTTATACTGTATTCCTTGCCTAGGCCCTGATCACAACGTGCCTGGCTGTCGGTTTTGTGCTAGATTTAACCAGCACACTATTAAGCGTCAGTATATTTTTGCATCAAAGTATTTTGGAAACAGACTCAACTAACCAGAAATGTCTTCAGATAGCAATCTGACTACCGGAGTACATAAAAAACGCAAAGAAAAGGACAGAGAAAGGCAGTCGAGATCCCAAACCGACGATGAAGCTTCTCCTAAGCCAGTCGCCGGTACTCAGTGAGGCGCCTTCGCAGCCCCTGATACCCGCTACCTTCGAGTTACAGGCCTCTACCGACACCCATGTAGAGTCCGGCATGCCGCAAGATACTCAAGGTATTGGGCCGACGGATGTATCTCCCTCAGATGGGTCCAGAGCCGCTGAGCAGGCACCGGCTTCTGAGGGTGTATTTAGACCTCAACATTTATACATCAAACCGAGAGCTGCAAAACCAAAGACAAAAGCAACTTTAAAACTAAAACCCGACGCATGAGCCACGTGCACAGGCCTCTATGCCTAAAAAACAGATGGTCAAAATGGCTGAAGACCTTATTACCTTGATCAGGGGTACCCATCCCCTTCCAGATAAGAGGCTTAGGCAAGACACTGATTATGAATCTTTAGATCAGGTTTCTGTTTCTTCTAATTCCTCTTCTGATCAGGAATTATCTATACCTCCCTATGAGGATTCTGATGCTGAGGAGTCTCTTCCATCTGCAACTCCTCCTGAGGATTATTCATTTGGAGAAACCTTGCATACTTTGAGGGAGCATTTTCACTGGGAGAGTCAAGACTTCTCAGAATCAAAAAAGAGGCGCAGGGATTTCCTCCTTCTCCCTCAGCACAAGCCTTTAGCCATTCCCCCTGTTTTAGACATTGTGGATGATGTGTTTCCGGAGTCAAGCTTGACCCCTGACTCCTTACCTCTGGCTCCCAGTAAGCCTGACAGATATTACAGGGTTCCTGACTCACGTAATTTTTTATTTAGAAACCCTGCTGCTGATCCTGAAACTATTTCACAGGGTCCAAAGGGAGTTAAGGCCTCAACAGCAAAAAACCCTACCCCCTCTGACAGAGATTCAAGGGCACTGGACATATGGGGAAGAAAGGTTTATACATCTGCAACCTTGGCACTCAGGGCCTTAAACTGTCAATTTCATATGCTTAAGTACCAACAACATGTTATGGGATTGCTGAAACAGAAAATGATGTTGATTTCAGAATGTGCAGAAAATAAAAAATTGCAGGAATTATTGCATGCAGCTGAACAAGTTGGAAAGCATACTTTGCAGTGTGGTTTTGATTCTTTAGAGGCCTCCTGCAGGGCTGCAGTTACTGGATCTGTGATTAGGAGACATGCCTGGTTAAAGGAACAAAATTTGCCTTATCATGTCAAAGCTAAATTGCTAGATGCACCATTACAGCATGATTCTCTGGTATTAAGGCAGAAGAGGTTTTAAAGAAAATGGAAGACAAAGCTAAGTCTATGCAAACTGTTAAAGACTTCTTACAAGTGCAGCCACCAAGATTCAGTAGACACTGGCCTACAAAAAAATGGTCCTTTCCTGTGTCAGACAGAGGTCAAATGTGGCAAATCCAGACACCCTAAGGGTTCCAGATACCAGGCGCAAGACTCATATAGGTCAAAGCAATGGGGCGCATCCACTTCCAAATCTGGAGGAAAGCAATCCCAATGACTTTCCTCTATCTACACCAAGCACTTAACTTTTGGCAGCACCCATAGGGGAAGATTAGCACTTTTTGCTCAAAATTGGCATTTAATAACCCAGGACAAGTGGGTACTAAACATCGTATCACAGGGATATAGATTCCATTTTCACACACTGCCAATGACAAATGGTTGGTCAGATCTGTCAAAAAGTCAATGGGCAGAGGCACAGAAACAGGTTACGTCCCTCATGGATATGGGGGTCATTCAGACAGTACCAGAACAGGAAAAAGGACAAGGGTTTTACTCAAGACTGTTCTTGGTACCCAGAAAGGAACAAGGCCTGGCGGCCAGTACTGGATTTATCGATTTTGAACACATACCTGGACATTCTAAAATTCAAAATGCTCACTTTGCAGCACCTTCTGCCCATGCTGGGCAAGAATGCTTGGCTGGTGACTTTAGACCTAAAAGAGGCATACCTGCATGTCCCAATAAGACAGTCGTGCAGAAGATACCTCAGATTCAAGGCTGGCTTACTGCAGTACCAATTCTCTGCACTGCCCTTTGGCTTATCTACTGCGTTCAGTGTCTTTACAAAGTGCCTGGCACCAGTAATTGCATTTTGCAGACAAAGAAGTATACAAATATTTCCTTACTTGGACGACTGTCTCATTTAAGCAGAGAACAAGGAAACTCTTCTACGACACCTGACGTTTGTTGAAAGGCTTCTAATATGCCTAGGGTACACAATAAATGAAAAGAAATCACAACCGGTACCCTCTCAAAAGATAACATTCCTGGGTGCAAGCTTGAATACAACTGCCCAGATGGCTTATCTCACGCCAGACAAAGGCTACTTACTTCAAACTGATGGCAACAAAAACCCAGTCTTCTGCAAGACAAATTCTGCAGGCTCTGGGCTTCATGGCATCCTGCATCCTACTAATTCCATACGCAAGACTGCGTATGAGGAAACTTCAATGGTACCTAAAAAGTTTATGGAGTCAACATTCACAGAGTCTGGTGCAAGCTTGAATACAACTGCCCAGATGGCTTATCTCACGCCAGACAAAGGCTACTTACTTCAAACTGATGGCAACAAAAACCCAGTCTTCTGCAAGACAAATTCTGCAGGCTCTGGGCTTCATGGCATCCTGCATCCTACTAATTCCATACGCAAGACTGCGTATGAGGAAACTTCAATGGTACCTAAAAAGTTTATGGAGTCAACATTCACAGAGTCTGGAAACAATGATTCCTCTCATTCCATGCCTGCAACAGGAGTTTCTATGGTGGGCAAAGGCCTGTCACCAAAGCATGGGGCAGCCCTTCACTCTACCCCCTGCCAGCCATAACTTAACAACAGACTCATCAGATTATGCCTGGGGGGCCCACATGGCAGGAAGATGCATTCAGGGCATATGGGCACCAAAACAAATGCATCTACATGTCAACCAGAAAGAGATGCTAGCTGTTCAAAATGCCCTAACAGTCTTCAAGGACTTACTTCATCCAGGACAACTACTGATAAAGACGGACAACACCACAGTCATGTGGTATATAAACAAGCAAGAGGGCACACACTCATACCCCCTTTGCAGATTAGCCATGGCACTGTGGGACACAGCTTTGACCTACCAAATACATCTTCAAGCTCAATTCCTGCCAGGAAAACAAAACACTCTGGCAGACTATTTAAGCAGAAACCTTATGGATCCTCACGAGTGGAAACTAAATCCACAAGTCTTCAGCATGATAACAGAGAAATGGGGGAACCCAGACATAGATCTATTTGCCTGTCCTCAAAATTATCAATTAAAGAGATTCCGCACAAGGACTTATCACAGACAAGCATGGGAAGTGGACGCCCTATCCTTCAGTTGGAAAAACCTATCAGTTTACACCTTTCTTCCTCTGCCTCTTCTACCCAAGGTCCTCCTAAAAGTCAGACAAGAGAAGCCAAGGATGATATTAATTGCCCCGGACTGGCCCCGCCAATACTGGTACTCAATCCTATGGAACTTGTCTCAATACCCAGCCTGGACCTTGCCTCAAAGACCACAACTACTGTCCCAGCAAAACAATCAGAACCTGCACTGTCAACTACAGACTCTGAACCTGTCAGCATGGCTCATCATGTAATCATACAAACGACACCTCTCAGTAAAGCTGTGATGGATTTCATTTTGGAAGCCAGAAGGCCTAGTACTAGAAAATCTTATGCTGACAAATGGAAGAGATTTTGTGCTTGGAATCAAGCACAAGGAACTGATAGAGCAGAACCTCATATTCCTCAGATATTACAATACTTAACTGAGATGCTTGACAAAGGCCTATCTTTCTCATCAATCAAAATCCATGCCTCTGCCATTTCAGCTCATTACAATACAGAGCCACCAATCTTTTCTCATCCTTTACTAAAGCAGTGCCTTAGAGGAGCCAAAAATTTAAGGCCTCCTAGAAGATCACCATTACCTGCAATGGGACCTCAATTATGTGTTGGAAAAGCTCACCCTGCCTCCATTTGAACCAGCTGCTACCGCTGATATAAAGTTCTTATCTTGGAAGACAGCTCTGCTCCTAGCAATTACTTCAGCAAGAAGAGTTTCAGAGCTACAGGCCGTCATGGCTGTAGAGCCTTTTATCATTTTTTACCCAGACAGGGTGTTTCTGAGGACAAATCGTACTTTTATGCCTAAGGTGGTTTCCAATGTGGCTCTTAATCAAACAATTCATATGCCAACTTTTTATCCAAATCCGCAGAACAAAGGGGAGAGAATTCCGCATTCCTTGGACGTACACAGACAGCTAAGATTCTACTTGAGCAGGACTAAAGCTCTAAGAAAAACTGAGCAATTACTAGTGTCATATAGGTTCATAGGTTCATACTAGGCTATCTGCCCTAGGGCATTTATAAGCCTAAGTGGAGTAATGCACAAAAAACCAAAGACAAGCAAAGAATAATCCACGACCTTGAAGAAAGGAACCAGAACTCTGCTAAAGTCCACAAGGCTGTATTTTTATTTCTGAAGTGTTCCAAAAGTCACAGATAAAACCACACTGAAGTATTCCAAAAGTCACAGATAAAATCACACAAGCGCTTTCGCTCAGGCAGTCCTGAGCTTTATCAAGTGAAAACAAAATGCAGTATGCAGTAACCTCCATTAAATAGCCCAGCAATTATACAATTAATTAATTAGTAAGTCTAGTACTAAGGTGTGGTGCTTTGGAGTTGGATGTTAAAAAAGTTAGTCATTATACCAACTCAAAAAATGAAATGTTTGCAACAACATCTGCACTTAAATAAAAATGACTAACCATAAAAAACATTTTAAAATACCAGTTTCCTAGGTTTCAGAACATAAAAGTCTGAAGTCTGGTTGGGGTTGTAGATTGTTAAGGAATATGCTTAAAGATGTGTTTGGATTGTCAGTGAATTGTTAAAAACTTTTTTCTTTTTATTATTACTTTGCACTGATAAAGACATGCAATAAAATGTGTGTGAGATATTTTTGATGCCCATCCATATACCATTTCATATAGAATTTGATTTATTAGACAGAATCCTAAAACCGTGGATGTTCAGTAATTTAATATGCTGTGTGGGTATGCTGTAGTATGAAGGGGGTCAAGTATGAGAGTTATAACCTAGCCCTCCTAAGCTTGAGGACCGGTTTAATGCTGATCATCCCATTCAGACCTGGTGGCTTCCCTGCATTCAGTCTCAACTGCCATAATAGTTCACGGTAGCCCAAGGTGGATTCCCAGTCACCACCTCTTGCATCTGGCTCAACCTGTTCCAGAACTAGAAACTGAATTTTGGGATCTGGGCAGGAGAGTGAGTGTTTATAGAAGGCATTGGTTTCCTTCTTCCTGGTCATGTCATAAAGATGCTCGTAGATACGTTTCCTTAATTCCCTCTCAGTTTTGCCCACATAGAAACTTTGACAGTTGGTGCACATCCCCAAGTATATGACCCCTCTAGAGGCACAGGTGTAAAATCCAGTGGGGTGTATCTTGTAGTTCCTAGACGGGAGGTATGGTGCTGTTTCTTTAGATATGGCATGACATATTTAAGTGCAGATGTTGTTGCAAACATTTCATTTTTTGAGTTGGTATAATGACTAACTTTTTTAACATCCAACTCCAAAGCACCACACCTTAGTACTAGACTTACTAATTAATTAATTGTATAATTGCTAGGCTATTTAATGGAGGTTACTGCATACTGCATTTTGTTTTCACTTGATAAAGCTCAGGACTGCCTGGCGAAGCTGTGTGATTTTATCTGTGACTTTTGGAATACTTCAGTGTGGTTTTATCTGTGACTTTTGGAACACTTCAGAAATAAAAATACAGCCTTGTGGACTTTAGCAGAGTTCTGGTTCCTTTCTTCAAGGTTGTGGATTATTCTTTGCTTGTCTTTGGTTTTTTGTGCATTACTTCACTTGATCTTGTCTGCCATGGCCAATGGAGAAGAAACCTTTAACCCAGGAGAAACTCCTGAAATGCTGAAAAACACTACAAATGATCTTCCGGTGAGCAGGCGGAGTTCAACCAAGTACTGGTTGCACTCAAGGAGCTCACTAACTTGCTGAAACCCACCACGGCTGCTTCACCAGGGCTAGCTTGCAACCAGCAGCAAGCACTACAAAACAACTTTGGATTACGGTAATTGCGGACCGGAAGAGGTACAAGCTCCACTATATCCTCCACGGACATGTCTGGCGCGGATCCAAAAGAAACAACTTTACTCGTCGCCATGAAGCTACCAGAGCTCCTGAAACAAACGTACAACCAGGGACCAATGGAACTAGTAATCCTGCTCTGAAACATAGAAACAAGGATTTAAACTTTACAAAATGGGCTGGACAACGCTTCACCTTTTCTAAAGGTAGTAACAACACTAACAATTTTTCTAACTTTGATCAGAGCATGGACTTGTTCAAGGACAAATTATACTCCTTAAGGAGTACACAGCTAGAGATAGACTATTTGAATGAATGTCTGAGAGTAAAGCGTGTCGAAAGGGCTCGCTTTTAAATTTCAAACAATGTTCAGTATGGTACTGATTATTATTTTAACTTGTGTGAGATTTTTGATAAAGCTGGATTGGAGATGTTGCATTTAATGGTAGAGGAATATGAACTGAAAGCACAAGCATTAATGACTGAGCTAGACACTTTAAACAATGAGTTAACATCTAGTACTAATTTTAGTGCTTTTAAATCAAACTATGACAAGGTTTTTGATAATGTTGATGTTTTTTGTGATAAGATTCTTAACAGAAAACTAAGAAAATTAGAACGTGATCTCATCGAATACAGGGATGGCCTCGCCTACCCTAGCCCCAATGGTTACAATAAAACTTCTTCCAAAAACAACACCACAAACACAGATAGGGCTAGTGACACATATGACAGACAAGAGGAACCCCTTAGAAGAAGTGAAAGGCTAGCAGAGAAGAACAGAAGGGTACTAACAACCAGGATTTTCAGCAGAACCCGGCCAGACCGGGGTTTGGGGACAGAGACAAAGACAGGCACCGAGGTCTTGGAATTTTGTTCACTAACAAACCACCACACACCCACTACCCTAACATCCCTGGATGACCCTACAACTGACCAAGCCCCAAATCTGGGTTTACACAATCAAAACCCTACTAATATTGAGGGTAACTGCACTATTTTAAGGAGAAACAACTTTGCCATATACAATTACACGGACATGAACCTTCCTACAAATGCTTTTGATATTTTCACCCGAGGGTTACATTTTGTCCCAACTAAACCCATGAATTTAACACAAGCTCTGATAGATTTAAAAATGTTTACCAGAGCTTTAAATTTAAATTTGATTTTTAAAGGGCAAACACTTAATGCAGCAGGCCCAACGCGTACAAGTCTCTTTAACCCCCCACTACACCTAATAATTCTCTTCTTTGAAAAGTTAGTGGAGAATGACTTCAGGAAAGTATACAATAATCAAGAAATTCTACTTCATCCAAATTTTTCTGAACAAGAAATGAATTTTATTGAACACTTGCACTAGGTTTGGAATGGTTTGCCCAATTTCTAGGCCAGAAGACAACCCTTAGCATCAAAATGTCCAACTTGCTTACCGAAATGATGGAGATGGTTTTGTCCAACAACTTCATCTTTTTTAATGGTGAATTATACCGACAGCAAGGTTGCCATGGGGCATCTTGTGCATCCTTCTCACATAAATGTAATATTGCACATGTGGGAGCATACATTCGTTCTAATACCCCCATGGAAAGATCACATTCTGTTCTACAGACGCTATTTGGATGACATCTGTATTTTATGGTCTGGCTCTGAAGGGAACCTATCTGAATTCCTTATACACATCAATTCAACAACGAATTTCCTACAATTCACACACACAGTGGATCAGCACGAACTTCATTATCTGGACATCACTCTTTACAAGGACTACAATCAGAAAACTTTCCATTCCAAACTACATCGCAAGGCAACATTTTCTAACTCCTTGCTACACTTGGAAAGTGCCCACCCACCATACCAAAAGGGGATCATTAAGGGCAGCTCATCAGAGCAAGTAGAATATGCAGTCTGGAGAAAGATTTTGATTCTGAGGTGGAATTTTTGAAAGAACTTTTTTTGGAGAGAGGTTACCCTCTGGAACTATTTCTAACTCTAGCAGCAGAGGTAAAATCTGCACGACATTCCCTCTACAAACCAATACTAGGGGGGGGGTTTGTACCAGTGACCAACAATACACAAAACAAGGATGCTGTTCACACTAACAGTTTTGCACACACATACTCATCAAATTCCTATGAATTGGAAGAAACAATCTTACATCACTGGCGGTTTTAACCCTCTTTGAAGAACTAAAGACTATATACCACCTAAACCCAGTTTTGTTCGTAAAGAGGGCCAATCTAAAGGAATTATTTGAAAGAAATCAAAGAAAAAAGATGAAGGTAAAACAACCAAGGCTGGGCACTTTCAGATGTGGTGCCTGTGCCCAGTGTCATGCCATATCTAAAGAAACAGCACCATACCTCCCGTCTAGGAACTACAAGATACACCCCACTGGATTTTACACCTGTGCCTCTAGAGGGGTCATATACTTGGGGATGTGCACCAACTGTCAAAGTTTCTATGTGGGCAAAACTGAGAGGGAATTAAGGAAACGTATCTACGAGCATCTTTATGACATGACCAGGAAGAAGGAAACCAATGCCTTCTATAAACACTCACTCTCCTGCCCAGATCCCAAAATTCAGTTTCTAGTTCTGGAACAGGTTGAGCCAGATGCAAGAGGTGGTGACTGGGAATCCACCTTGGGCTACCGTGAACTATTATGGCAGTTGAGACTGAATGCAGGAAGCCACCAGGTCTGAATGGGATGATCAGCATTAAACCGGTCCTCAAGCTTAGGAGGGCTAGGTTATAACTCTCATACTTGACCCCCTTCATACTACAGCATCCCCACACAGCATATTAAATTACTGAACATCCACGGTTTTAGGATTCTGTCTAATAAATCAAATTCTATATGAAATGGTATATGGATGGGCATCAAAAATATCTCACGCACATTTTATTGCATGTCTTTATCAGTGCAAAGTAATAATAAAAAGAAACATTTTTTTAACAATTCACTGACAATCCAAACACATCTTTAAGCATATTCCTTAACAATCTACAACCCCAACCAGACTTCAGACTTTTATGTTCTGAAACCTAGGAAACTGGTATTTTAAAATGTTTTTTATGGTGTGTCATTTATAAGCCTAGCCAGAATGTGTTTGGCTTTCACCACCCATTTTAAATGAATTTTGCTATGCCCTTTTTCGAGGTTAGTATACTCTGCCTCTGTCTAACAGTGACACAGAACTGATACCTGGGGTAAACCTACAATCTCCCATCCACTCATCAAGATTCCTCTTAAAGAGAGTCAATGAGGGACTCTGCATAACCTGGACTGGGATTTTATTCCAGAGTGAAGGGAGCCTCTGGGTTATGAATCTGTCCCTCCAGCATGTCCTATTTATTTCAGTGCTGAGGTTCAAGTCTCTCGAGCGCGTAGCTCGATGGGATTTGGATTTTCTGAGGTGCAGCATGTCCATTAATTCCGAATTGGACATGGCTTTATACGTCAGGCACAGATCGCCTCTGAGCAGGCGGTATGCCACTGAGTAGAGCTGGAGTTTCTTTAACCGGGCAGCATATGGCATCTGTTTGAGCCCTTTGATCCTCTTGGTGAGGTACTTTTGGGGTCTTTCCAATTGCTGCAGGTGTCTGGTAAGGTACATCCCAAAAGGGGCATTGTACTCAATTATGGGCCTGATGAGGGATGAGTAAAGAGGCACGATGACCTCCCCTGATCTAGATGTGAATCCCTTCATGATTAGGTGGGCTATATAAAATGTTTTTCTAACCACTTTGGCCACGTGGTTGTCAAATGAGAGATTGCTATCAACTTGGGTACCCAGGTCCCTAATTACTTCTTCCGTACTTAATGGATTACTACCTATGTGGTAATTTGTGGGCACTTTGTTTTTGCCAAAGGGGATGACTATACACTTTTTGGCATTTAGCTTGAGGCCGTGGCTCTGGCACCAGTTGCCTGTTTCTATGAGGCCCTTTTGTAGGATGCTTGTGTCGGCTGGAGAGTCGATTATGGCACCCAGTTTGCAGTCATCTGTGAACTTGGTCAGCCCCAGTCCTTCCATGTTGGCCTGTACCTCCGAGAAATATATACCGAACAAGAGAGGTCCCAGGACTGAGCCTTGTGGGACGCCACTTGTAACTGGTTTGGAGTCTGACATGGCTCCAGCAATTCTAACCATGTGGGTTCTGTCCTTGAGCCAGTTTGCAACCCATCTAGTGACATAGGGGTTTATATTTAAGCTGGTGAGCTTATCTATAATGCCCGAGTGGGGTATTGTATCGAAGGCTTTTGCAAGGTCCAGGTAGGCTGTGTGGACCACCTTCCCCTCGTCAATGGCCTTGGTGACTGTTTCAAAGAAATCGACCAGGTTTAAGAGGCAGGATCTGCCCTTAACAAAGCCGAACTGGGTAGGATCCAGTGTCTGTAGGTCCCCAATATCTTTATTTATGAGGTCCATGATGATCCTTTCCATAGCTTTGCAGACCAAGCTAGTCAGGCTTATGGGGTGATAGTTTCCAGGATCCGTTGAGGCGCACCACCTTTGTGGAGAGGGACCACTGTTGCTGTACGCCACTCTTTGGGTACATATCCTGTAGTAAGGCTGAGATTGAACAGTAGTTTTATGTTTGGGTTTAGTTCTTCTTGAATCTGTCCCTTCAGCATGTCCTATTTATTTCATGCTGCAGGATCAGAAGGAAAGGCTATTTAAAAGCAGACAATTTCGAAGTGGATACGCCACTGCATCTGTTTCTGCTACTTGGTAAACCTGTGCCCAAGGGCATTTGGTCTCATTCCACCAGAGCTGCAGCTACTTCAGCAGTCTTTCTCAGAGGAGTACCAACCAAAGACATTCTAGAGGCTGCTACTTGGAGTTCTGTTCACACCTTTACAAAGCATTACCATTTGCCTCTGTACTCTAAGTCCAGGGCAGGCTTTGCCACTGCAGTGCTGCAGGGCCTTATAGCCGCACCTAATGCTGTTTAGCTCCAGCCTCCCAACCATAGCTTTGGGATTCTACCCAAATGTAATGACTACAACAGTGAAACTTGAAGAACATAGTACAGTTTTGTACACTTACCATAAATGTAGATGTTCGAGTGTATTCACTGTTGCAGTCTAGGTTACCCTCCCGCCATCCCCCTTGCATTCTAAAGTTTATCTTTCCTTCTCTATCTTCTACAACCTATGTGGTGTATTTGCTTGTAGATGAAGGTAACGTTTTTTTGATACGTGTGTGTGTGTGTGTGTGTGTGTGTGTGTGTGTGTGTGTGTGTGTGTGTGTGTGTGTGTGTGTATATATATATATATATATATATATATATATATATATATAATTTTGCTACCTTTTTGGGGGCACCTGACATCGGGGCAAGAAAAACTAAAGAAAATGGCGTTGGCTGCATGTTTTTTTACCCCTGATGTCATGGAAGAGCAGACAGCAACCGACGCAGGACCCAAGACTTTGGAATTCAGGCCGACTGAGGGCAACCTGCCAGCAGATTACCCAAATGTAATGACTGCAACAGTGAATACACTCGAACATCTACATTTATGGTAAGTGTACACAACTGTACTTTTCATATATTCTAGTAATTTCAACTAAGCTTTATGACAAAGTATTTGCTGTCCATGAAAATTATTGCCTTTCTTCGTTTTGACTGCTTAGCTGACATTTTGCAGAGACCAGGACGTCAATATTAGACTTTATGGCACATGAAGCAGCCACTCGTAGGGTAGCTGTCAAGTGTTCATCAGTCAGCTTTGACCAGAAAACAGATTTGTTGAACTTCATAGATAAAAAAAAATGTTCACAAATGTATGTACTGCCAAACATCGCAAGGAGTCGAGCAGCCGTAGAGAAAAGCTTTGGAAACTTATCTCGACTCATGTACTTAAAAAATCTAGAAAGCCAACATCTATGTACTTCTGTTTCAGAACACTATTGCACTAAAGCTCCAACAACTCCATCTGGAATTCTTCACACACATTGTCAACACCAATGGAAAAAGGCACAGTAAAGATGGCAAATAGGGGATGTTCTTTGTGTTTCACTGTTGCAGTCATCACACTTTATCTGTCTGCAGGTAGCCCTCAGTCGGCCCGAATACCAGAGACTTAGTATTTCTGCGTCGGTTGCTGTAGCTCCAGGACTGACGTCAGGGGTATAAAAACAGGCAGGTTACACCATTACATCAGTCTTTCTTGCTGAGGAGCCCAAAGCAGAAGCAGTTTGCATTAGTGCCGGTCGGACTGTACCTCAGTTTTCTTTTCCGAATTGAATTATCCTGAAGTCTTCTAAAGCTAAGGACCCTGTTGGGGACCCTTTTTTTTGCTCTAACTGATGTCAAAAAAAAGTTAAATGTTGTCTTGCCTGTGGAAAGCAAATACCACACCAAGATTTCCATTCTTACTGCATCACCTGCTTAGGCCCAAACCACGACGTACCTCGCTGTCGGTTTTGTACTTTGTTCAACGCCCAAACTATTAATTGTCAAGCCATTTTTGTTGCTAAATAATTTGTCTCTGTATTCTGAAATGGCTTTGGTAAACCATCCGGCTAATGATCTTCTGAAAAAACTTAAGGATAAAGACAGAGACAGACTGCACAAGTCCAAAGCTGCCGATGATGCTTCCGCTAAGCTAGTCGCCAGTTCACCGGTACTCAGTGAGACGCTTTCGCAGCCCCTAATGCCTGCTTCATTGGATTCGCAGGCCTCTACCGAGACCCGTTCCGAGTCTGGTATGCTGCGAGACTCTTCTTCAACTAATGAACCTGCGGATGTCTCTACCTTGGATGGGTCTGGAGCTGCTGAGCAGGCACCGGCTTCTGAGGAAGTTCTTCACCCTACCGATGCTCTACACAAACCGACGACTTCTTTCTTGTCTTCACTTCTGTCTAAAACGACTGAATTTCTAAGGCCAAGAGTATGCGCTACTCCTAAAAACCGACGACCAAAGCGCATGCACCTGCTCCCTTGCCGCAACATCAAATGCTTAAAATGGCAGACGACCTTATTATGCTGATTAGGGGAAGTAGGCCTTCCCCTGCTAAGAGAAAAAGAGACCTGTCCCCAGCAGCTTCTACAGACCAAGAGTCCAACGACTCTGAGGTATTTGATTATGAAGACATACCTTATATGCTTATGAGGATTCAGATGCAGAGGAACCAATTCTCTCGGCTTCTCCCCCGGAGGATTTTTCTTTTGGTGAAACCTTGCATACTTTGAGAGCATTTCCACTGGAAATACCAAGACTATCCTCAGTCAAAAAAGAGACTCAGAGAATTTCTAGATTTACCACAACATAGGCCTTTAGCAATACCCCCAGTTCTGGATGTTGTGGATGATGTCTTTATGGAATCCAGTTTAACTCCTGATACTTTACCACCTGCTCCTAGGAAACCAGACAGGTACTACAGAGTACCTGACGCTCACAAATTCCTTTTCAAAAATCCTACCGCTGACCCAGAGGTCATCTCCCAGGGGCCTGTCCCTTCTGACAGGGATTCTAGAGCTCTAGACAGATGGGGTAAGAAAGTATATACCTCTGCAACTCTCTCCTTTAGGGCTTTGAATTGTCAGTTTCACGTGCTGAAATACCAACAACATATTATGGAACTTAATAAACAAAAAATAGCTACCTTTACAGACTGTGCAGAAAATAAAGAATTGCATGAGCTTATGCATTCCGCAAGCCAAGTCAGCAAGCATACATTGCAGTGTGGCTTTGACACCCTAGAAGCATCTTGCAGGGCAGCAGTCACTGGTTCTATACTGAGAAGGCAAGCTTGGCTTAAGGAGCAGACCTTGACAGACCATGTTAAATCAAAGTTATTAGACGCCCCTTTGAACAAAGACAAGATGTTTGGCACCAAAGCAGAAGAGGTTCTTAAAAAGATGGAAGAAAAAGCTAAAGCTATGCAGACAGTCATAGAATTCCTGCAAGTACAGCCTCCTAGATTCAGTAGGCATTGCCCCTCGAAACATTGGTCCTTTCCAGCCACCTCAAGGCCATCTCAAACTAGACCCAGGGGAAACAGACCCCCCTGACTACAGTCTTAGGGTATGCAGAGATCTAAGCAATGGAGTGCCTCCACCTCTAAAGCAGGGAGTGCTAAACCACCCCCTTATGGAAAGAATTCCCAGTGGCTTTTCAGCTGCACTCCCCACCTCTGTCCAACTGCTTGTGACCCTTGGAGGAAAACTTATCCTTCATGCAAAAAACTGGTTTTCCATCACCAAAGACCAATGGGTCCTCAACATTGTATCCCATAGGTACAAATTTTACTTCCACTCGCTGCCAACCCCAAAGGGGTTCCCAGACCTTTCTCCAAATCAGTGGGCAGAGGCACAAGACAAGTTCAGTCCCTGCTCTTTCTAAGGCCAATTCACCCTGTTCCTGTGGAACAGATAGGTCAAGGATTCTATTCCAGACTTTTCCTGGTACCCAGAAAAGAGGCCACTTGGCACCCAATCCTAGTTCTTTCGATTCTTAACACCTTCTTGGTGGTACCAAAATTTAAAATGCTCACCCTGCAGCAGCGTCTACCTATGCTAGCCAGGGATGCCTGGTTAGTCACCCTAGACTTAAAAGAAGCCTATCTACACATCCCTATAAGGGAGTCATGCAGGAAATGTCTACGTTTCAGGGCAGGATGTATGCATTATCAGTTCTCTCCACTTCCCTTTGGCTTATCCACTGCTCAAGAGTATTCACAAAATGCCTGGTTCTAGCCATTGCTTACTGCGACAGAGTTTCTTTGGTGGGCAGCAGCATGCAACCACTACAAGGGACTGCCCTTTACTCAAACACACGCTGCCCAGATCCTAACCATAGATGCACCAGACTATGCCTGGGGGGCACACATGAACAGCAAGTGCATTCAGGACCACTGGAGCCCAAGTCAAATTAATCTGCACATCAACCAAAAACAGTGTTAGCTGTGCAGCATACTAAGACAGCTTTCAGATCCCTACTCTCACCAGGACACCTGATAATAAAAGCAGACAACACCACAGTTATGTGGTACATCAACAAGCAGGGGGAACCCACTCTTTCCCACTGTGCAGGCTAGCCATGACCCTGTGGAACATGGCCTTGAACATGCAGGTCCATCTGCAAGCTCAATTCCTGCCAGGCAAACAAAGCTCACTGGCAGATGACTTAAGCAGAAATCTCCTAGACCCACACGAGTGGCAACTTCAACCTTCTGATTCAGAATGGGGGACGCTAGAGGTGGATCTCTCTGCCTCCCCCTGCAATCACCAGCTCAGCAAATGCCTCACTAGAACACCTCACAGCAGGGCCTGGAAAGTGGATGCCCTATCCTTCCAGTGGGTACATCTGTCAATCTATGCTCTCCCCCCCCTTCTCTCAAACATGTTGCTCAAGATAAGATGGGACAGACCAAGGACAATTCTGATTGCCCTGGACTGGCCATGCAACCACTGGCACCCACTCCTGCGCAACCTGTCACTAGTACCACCCTGGCACCTACACCAGAACCCAACCCTGCTCTCTCAGCAGGGGGGGGGGGTGCAGATCTTGCATCCACAACTGCAAACCCTAAATCTTGCAGCCTGGCTTATTCCTTGAACTCTTCCCCCAGTAACCAGCCTAAGCAAGCAGGTGCTGGACGTAATCCTTGAAGCCAGAAGACCCAGTACAAGGAAATCCGATGCTGATAAGTGGAAAAGGTATTGCTCCTGGATTCATTCTAAAGGAGAGTACACACCTCTGCCCTCCCTGCCGCCAGTCCTGGATTACTTAGCAGATCTACTCCACAGAGGCCTATCCTTCTCCTCCATTAAGATCTATGCCTCTGCCATTTTGGCTCATTACAACACTGAGCCACCTCTCCTCTCTTACCCTCTTATCAAACAATTCCTGAGAGGGGCAAACAACTTAAGACCACTTAGGAGAGCACCCACCCCTGCTTGGGACATTAACTGTGTACTGAAAAAGCTTATGCTACCCTCCCTTTGAGCCTGCAGCATCAGCAGAGTTAAAATTCCTCTCTTGGAAAACAGCCTTGTTTCTGGCCATCACATCAGCTAAAAGAGTGTCTAAGCTACTAGCACCTATGGCTGTAGAGATCCCTTCATTATTTTCCATGCTGACAGGGTTTCCCTCAGGACTAACCCTTCCTTTATGCCTAAAGTTGTGTCCAGTGTGGCTCTCAACCAATCTATCCATTTGTCAACTTTCTTCCCTAATCCTCAAAATAAAGGGGAAAGGATCCTGCACTCCTTGGACGTGCACAGACAGCTTAGATTCTACCTTGATAGGACTAAGCCCTTCAAGAAATCTGACCAGTTACGAGTCAACTTTGCACCAGGGGTAGAGGGCAAGGCCATTTCAAAGAAAACAATTTCCAAATGCATAGCACACTGCATCCATTTCTGCTACAAGCACCATGGGACACCAACCCCTCAGAGGGTCAGAATACACTCCACTAGGGCAACTTCCACCTCCGCATCATTCCTCAGGGGAGTCCCTACCACGGACATCCTGGAAGCTGCTACTTGGAGTTCTGTACACACCTTCACCAAGCATTACCACCTGCCTATCTTTTCCAAATCCAGGGCGGGTTTTGCAACAGCAGTCTTGCAAGGCATACTAGCCAGCCCCAACTCTTCTTGACTGCCTCCACCCTTCTTCAGCTTTGGGAATCTACCCAAGTGTGATGATTGCAACAGTGAAACACAAAGAACATAGTACAGTTGTGTACACTTACCATAAATGTAGATGTTCTAGTGCATTCACTGTTGCAGTCCTGGCTTCCCTCCGTCCAGTCCCCTTGTCTCTCTTTCTCTCTCTCTCCTCTCTATTACTCACCCCTTTCAGGGGTATTGGTATTTACTTTTTACTGGTGGTGTTTTCTCCACCATAACTTAGCTCCCTATTTGGGGAGCTCCTGACATTTGGGGCAAGAAAAACTGATGTAATGGCATTGTCTGCCTGTTTTTATACCCCTGACGTCAGTCCTGGAGCGACAGCAACTGATGCAGAATTACTAAGTCTCTGGTATTCGGTCCGATTGAGGGCTACCTGCAGGCAGATAATCCAAGTGTGATGACTGCAACAGTGAATACACTCGAACATCTACATTTATGGTAAGTGTACACAACTGTACTTTCTAGTGCCTCGAAATCCTGAAACCGGCAGTCAAATTCTGCTTGTAATTTGCTAACTATGTCTGAATATTCTTTCAAGAACTGTTTTCTGACTGTTCCTAGTGACTATAAGGGTGAGAAATGAGCTAGGTTACCATCCATCAACTGTTTCGCCCACAGGGAAAGTTTACATCTGAAAGTCTTGATACTGTCATACATCTGCATTATCGTCTGTTTTGTGCTCTGGAGCTTGAGGTTGAGTTCAGAGATGTTGTGTAATACCTGTCAGAAAACCAGGTTTAGATAAGAAAAGTGGATTACCTAGCTGAGGAGTTTCATTTTCTGTCATTGCCATGAAGATCGATATTTCTATCGAAGTGCAAAGAATCTTTTCAACACACTTCCCCTACTTAGCCATTTGACTTCGGTGTGATAGAGTAATTCTCCATATTCGGTGTCAAGGTTGGGTAGAAAGTCATTAAACTGGCGGTGATTTAGACCTCTTGCATGTATAAAGTTAATCACCTTAACAACATCCATGACTTCCTTCATTTGAAGAATTTTTACACACATTGCTTCCTGGTGCAGAATGCAATGAATTGCAATGAAGGTGGCAGTGACACCAACACTGTTGAGCTTTGCTTTCAGTAACCCAACAATACCAACTTTTTCTGAACACAATGAGGGTGCGCCATCAGTTACTACCAAAACAAGCTTTTATCCCATGGCATTTCTGACTTTTCTATACATTTTTCAAGTTCGTCAAATATGTCACATCTCGTGGTTGTACCTTTCAAAGGCAACAGATCTAGTGATTCTTCCGTAACATACAAAGTTCCTGTACACATCTCAAATGAGCACAACACAGTATGCAGTATCTGTTATGCCAGTGCTCTCATCAAGGGCAATTGAAAAAGCTTCAAACTGTTTTCCAGCTGCTGGTGTACATTACTGGCTAATTCAGTAATTCTGCTACCCACTGTAATTGCAGAGAAGCTTATACTTTTCAAACAATTTCTTCTTGTCTGGGCAAAGAATTTTGCTTGCTTTTATGAAGCAGTCTTTAATGAACTGACCTTCAGTGAATGGGTGAGACGACTTTGCGATCATTTCACTGATAAAGCTTGCTCATACTGAATCTTTGCTCATTTTGTTAAGGTTTTTGAAGATGTTTTGCTGCTAGCTGATTTTAGTTGATGAACTTTCTCTTCCCTCATTTTGCCTGTAATCAGATCATATTTGTTACCATGCATTATTTCATAATGTCTCTGTACATTGTATTCCTTTGGAATGGAAATAGATTGATAGCAGATAAGGCATTTGATTTGACTATTCAACTTCGTGAAAAAATATAATTTTTCCCACTTTTGGAAAACATGATTTTCATCTAAAATCTTTTGTTTCTTGAATGACCTCACTAATAGTCACTTAAAATACTAGACTGCAATAAACATACAAAGAAAATTATATTGGTCTCAAAATGTTCCGATACTGAAATTCCTTA
Source organism: Protopterus annectens (assembly GCF_019279795.1). Classification (NCBI taxonomy): domain Eukaryota; kingdom Metazoa; phylum Chordata; order Ceratodontiformes; family Protopteridae; genus Protopterus; species Protopterus annectens. The sequence goes on from NC_056726.1 coordinate 958,984,725, forward strand.
GTAAATGTGGTGACCACAAATTACAAATAAGTATTCTGTGTCTCAGTTCCTTTCCTGCCACAAAATAACCTCCAAAATGCTTTCTGATTTTTAACTGATGTTACAGACTTTTGTTAGGATCACACACACACACACACACACACACACACACACACACAATGATGTTTGGGTAATTCACCCACACTGTCCTGAGTTCCCTAAGACGGCCACGTAAACCACCAGGAACAAAGATATCCAGCATTTGGTGCAGACTGCAGAGATAATGGGCACCTACCAAGTTGGACATTCCTGGTAATCAGTTGTCAATACGTAAGGTAGTAGTAAATTCCTATTTAATAGATTTCAGGTTTCTGTACCCATTTTACTCCATCTTTCACGGATATCAGTTGTGTAGGGTTCTCTATACCTGGAGTCTTCTAGTTTATGATGCAGCAACTCCAGGACTTGGTCCATATTCCTGAATTATGTGCATCTGAAGTAGTTTACTTCATTTGGTCTTCAACCTGTGGGTTATGGATCCATATCAGATCCGAGCTGGCAACTTTTACTAGCATCTGCTCCGAGCTCCAAACTCCTTCCCGTACCCATAGTACACCTCCACTGCCTTCCACCCCCAGATCTCATTTGTCGTGAATAGCTTTAGCATTGTGTCTTTTGAGCTCCAACTTGGCAAGTGGGTAAAACCTTTGTGAGTGGCTTTTTTCTTCGGATTTTTGTGAGTTAGTGTTAGTATAGGTCCCCTTTCTCCTCCCCTCACTTGGTGCGTCGAGTTTTAGGATATGTAGAGTAGTTTGTACTGTTGTGTAGATTGTAGCTGCCCCCCCAGTGTTTTTCTGTATATGAGTGTGGTGAGTGGGTGTGTGTGTGTGTGTGTGCTAGTTAGAAAGAGACTATATGTTTTTATTAGGTTCTCTTTCTATTTAAATAGTATAGCTGAGAAGCTTGTTTTCAAGCGTTGCACAGAGTGTGGCCATAAATTATCCCCTGCGGATGGCCACACTGTGTGTTTTGTGCTTGGACGTGGTCCATCTTAGTGTGGACTGCAGCATTTGTGCGGGCTTCAACCCCCGTGCCATAAAAGATAGGAAGGCCAAGTTGGCCCTCAAAGGCCTTCTTCCCCCTTCAGAATCTGTTTCCTCATCTCCGGCTTCGGTCACAGCGACTGCTGTGGCCACCTCTCCTTCCTGTCTTCCTCTGGCTTCTCCTCCCTCCCAGGATGGGACTCAACCTCCTGTACCAAAGTATGTGGTAGCGGAGCTGAAAAGAGGTAGAGAGAAGGAGAGAGTCGAAGGCGAGGGAAAAGAGAAGAGAGGTCTCCGGACCTCACTTCACCTTTGAAGATGCCACAGATCCATGACTCCCCTCAGCTCTGATCTCTGAGGTTCTCCCTGGAGCCAGAAGAGACACGTCCAGCTTCTCTGTCCTCAGTGCCCCGACCCGCCAGGTTGGAGTCCGTGGCCTCGTCGCGATCCACCTGGTTCTTTGCTGACATGGATCTGGATAAAATGATAAGGAGGTTTATCTGTACCCAGATCCAGATGAGGGTCTTGGCAGCCCCCCCCCCCCAGGAGGGGGGAGCTTACTTTCTTTTTTCCAGCCTATATCTCCTTCTCTGATCTGACCTTCGGGTTCGGAGTATTTTGATCCAAGGTTGGCTTGCGTCAGGGGGTCGGCGCCGATGGTACCTGCTTCCTCAATGCCAACAGCTGCCTGGAGAGTTTCGGATCTGACCAGCTCAGATCCGAGCCGCTCTCGGAGCCAGAGCTTGGGTGTCAAATCCGAGGGAGTGGAACCTTTTTCTTCAGCTTCAACTTTATCGGGTCAGGTTCCCTACCTCAGAGTTCCATCCACCTCTGGCCCGGCTCCAATTTTCTAGTCGGACCCGGGGAGACTGACCTTATTGGTTTATCAGGAAGTTCGCTGTCCTTCCACATTTGACGTGGTAGAAAGGGTTCTGTCCACTGGATCGAGACCCCTGACTGCCCCTTCGGACACCACCTAGACCCCCTCAGCTCTGTCTACGGTCCCCATCGTTTTACCAGAAGGACAGCTCGTGTTTGAAGAGCCCCAGACGGTTCCCCCCGAGGAACAAGTGGCTTGCGAGCTTCCCCCCCGGAGAGCCCCACTGGAGATGTACCTGGTAAGCATACATGCAAGAGGAGGCACTTGGACTCCCCCGAGTCCCTCACCAAAGATATGGACTTGGATGATGGTGAAGGTTCCCTAGGTCACCTCCCGAGGATGTCTCCTTTGGAGACATCATGGAAATCATGCGCCAACGGGGAGGTTGGTCTGCCCCCAAACCATCTTTTGAGTCTGTGTTGCTGGAGGCTTTTGGCACGGGCCCATCTACTTCCTTGGTGTCCCCTCCTGCAAATCCTTTGGTAGATCTGGTCACCTTGTGGGCATGGAAAGAACTGGACACCATGGAACCTATTCCAAAAAGACCAGATAAGATCTTAAGCCCCCCCCATAGACAGACCGGCATGGACCAAGGGCTCCTCCATAGACTTCATGGTGGTAGCAACAGCCACTAAGAAGGAACTCGCTCAGGAGAGTTCCTCAGTCCATCCTCCTGACCGAGAGTCGCGGATGATGGACCATCTAGGGAAGCGGGTTTATGCTTCAGCTACCTTTTCGATTAGGGTGCTGAACTATGTGGCCCATGTCACCAGACTCCAGTGCAACCTGGTAAAGGAGCTGGAGGAGTCTTCCCCCCCAAGTCCATGTCGCAGGAGGACAAGGCTTTGTTCTCCGTGAGGATGGCCACTTTAAAAGCAGTATCTAACACATCCATGCGACTTCTCTCACATGTTATGGAAGGAGCGGCTAGGGTGGCTGGGTCCGGCCGTGTCCATGAGGCGTAACTTCTGGCTCATGTTATGTCAATTTTCTGAACCCTTCAAGGTATCCTTTGCCGATGCCCCTTATCTTGGTTCTACTCTCTTTGGTAAGACCATCAAGTAGACATTAGTCCAGAGTGAGAAGGATGGGAAGACACAGTCTGCTGTCAGGATCCACTTCTCTGACCCTCAAAGGTCCTTTTCCTGGAACCAGAGAGGGCAAAAGAAGATGTGGTTCCAGAAGTCACAGTATTCCCTGGACACTCAGGGCAATTCTTCCCTGAGAGGCAGATGGGGGCAGAACGGAAGCCGGCCCACAGGCAGAAGGGGGTCCAAGGAACTTTGGGTCTCCAGAACCTTTCTCTGACAGACCTGGGCAGCAACCCTGAGGGGTTGCCTGACTGCTCTACTCTGGAGGCAGTCGGGGGATGATAGTCCTTGCACCTAATGGCATGGGAGTCCATAACAACAGACCGCTGGGTGCTTCAAATCATATCCATAGGTTACTCTATCCCCTTCGTGGGTTCCCCCAAAACTCCCAGACACCTCCCGGACGTACCACCCACGCAAAGGGAGGCAGCAGCACAGGAAATTTCCAAGCTGCTAGGAAAACAAGCCATCAAAACCATCCCCCCAGATCAGTCCAGATCAGGCTTCTACTTCAGGTTCTTTTTGGTGCCAAAGAAAATGGGGGACTTAAGGCCCATTTTGGACCTCTCTACCCTGAACCTGTCAGTTGCCAAAGAAAAGTTCCGGATGGTCACACTACAGTCCATCATGCCATACCTGCAAGAGAGCGACTGGGTGTGCTCGTTAGATCTCCAGGATGCTTACTATTACATAAAAATGCACAGAAGCTCCAGGAGGTTCCTCCGCTTCTGGCTAGGGGTCAATCATTACCAATGTCGAGCCTTACCATTTAGTCTCACCACATCCCCCAGGGTGTTTACCAAAGTGACGGTGGTAGTAGCAGTTCATCTGAGGCTTCAGGGGATTCAGGTCTATCCGTACCTGGACAATAGGCTCCTCACTGCTCCCACCAGGCATCTACTGTCCCAAACCAGGGATTATTTCCTGACTCTTGCTCTGCGATTGGGGATCATAATCAACGCATCCAATTCTCTCTTAGATGCTGTACAGGTGATAGACTACATTGGTGCCAGGATAGATACTCTTCAGTGCAAAATATTCCTGACCTCAGAGAGAGTTCAATACCTGAGGATGCATGTCTCCCTAATCTACCACTCTCATCTCCCAATGGTGGAATCGGTATTGAGGGCCTTAGGCTCGATGGCAGCGACCATAACTCTTCTCCCGTGTGCTCGGTTACACACGAGAATTCTACAGTGGACTCTAGCTGTACAATGGTCCCTGTTGGAACTGTCACTGACATATCCAATTCAACTCAGTTGAGTCTTGTCGGTTGTCTCTCATATGGTGGATGTGCTCTCAAGACATTTTGGAGAGATGACCTTTTGTTCCATCCCCAGCCCAAACCACAATGACCATGGATGCCTCCCAATGGGGGCATTGTTCAGGCAGGACAGTCCAATACCTGTGGTCCCCATAGAGATCAGCTTGCATATAATTGTCCTAGAGATGAGGGCATTCCTTCAAGCATTGCAGACCCTTCATGCCTTTCTTCCTCTGGGGATGATTGCTATTCAGTCAGACAACATGTCAGTGGTCTGGTATATCAACAAACTGGGAGGGACCAGATCTTACCCCCTTTGTCACGAGGTCATGAGAGTGTGGGAATGGGCAATCTCCACCGGTCACTTTCTCATCGCAACGCACATTCTGGGGTGGTCCAACATCCTAGCGGACAGGCTAAGTCGGACCATTCTGATGCCTTATGAGTGGACTTTGAATCTGTCAGTAGCGGAACAGATCTTCAGCGAGTGGGGTCAACCTTGCTGTGATCTCTTCGCATCTTCTTCCAACGCAAAGTGCAGCAAGTTTTTTGCTCTGAACCCTCTGCCAAGGGAGCCCCCCAGAGATGCTCTAGTTCATGCTTGCCTCCCGGTCTTCTGTATGCTTACCCGCCAGTACCTCCCATTCCGAGCTTTCTACCGAAAGCTCGACTGTGGAGCAAAGTGATCCTCATTGCCCCGTTCTGGCCTCGCCAGGAATGGTTCCCCTTCCATTGGTCTCACCTTCTGGTTCCGCGTTGGATCCTAGATCCCATTCATGATCTAATTTCACACCCTTCGAGGGTGCTTCATCCAAATCTGCAGTCTGAAGCTCACAGCTTGGCTGCTCCAGTTCCCGTGATTGCTAGGACTCTTGGACTATCCTCCTCAGGTAGATCTATTCTGGTGGCTGCTCATAAGTCTTCGACCAGGAAGGTTTATCGCAGCAAGTGGAAACATTTTTCCTTTTGGGCCTCTCAAAGGAGTTTAGACCCTTTCACGGCTACTATTTCCGCCATTCTTGATTTTCTTGCTGATATTTTTCAACACGGGGCTAGTTCTTCTACTGTCAAAGTTCAGTTGGCTGCCATCTCTCATTTTTATGTGGCCGAGAATTCTGCCTCTTTAGCCTCTTCCAGACTGTGTAAAGCCTTTATCAAAGGCACCCTTTTGCTACACCCCTCAATCGAAGATCCTGTTCCCCCATGGGACCTTGCTATGGTTGTTCAAGCTTTGGTCGCTCCACCTTTCGAGCCTGCCACAACTGCAGATCTGAAATTTTTATCTTGGAAAACAGCTTTTCTGGTGGCTATTACCTCTGCAAAAAGGGTTTCAGAATTACAGGCCTTGTCCATCAAAATTCCTTACATGATTTTTCACAAAGATAGGGTTTCCCTTCGAACCAATTCATCATTTCTTCCTAAGTTGGCATCACCTGTCAATATCAGTCAGACCATCAATTTGCCTGTTTTTTCCTAATTTTACTAACTAAATGGAATACAAACTCTACCTGTTGGATGTTCATAGACAGTTATGATTTTGTTTACACAGGACAAAACATTTCCGTAAATCTGATCAGTTGTTTGTATCCTTCCATAAACCCTTTTTGGGGAACCTATCTTCAAGGTCACTATAGCTAGATGGATTTCTTCATGCATCCTGCAGGTTTATAAGGAAAGAGGCATGTCTCCTCCAGGTCAGGTGAAAGCTCATTCCACTGGGTCCATGGCCTTTTGGTCTAGAGTGTCTTTGGATGATATTTGTTCTACAGCTACGTGGTCCTCATCTCATATGTTTATTTCTCATTACAAATTGGATTTGACTTCCAGAAGGAGAGCATCTTGGTGCTCCGGAATATCCTTCCAGGAGGGCCTCCAGGAGTTTAGTAGCTGGGGACTCTGTCCCACAGGTTGAAGACCAAATGAAGTAAACTACTTCAGAAGTTATGTACTCACCATAGCATTCCATCTGAGTAGTTGTACTTCATTTGTCTTCAACTGTCCCTCCCTCCTTCCCCCCAGACCTTGGCATATGATCCGCCTACAGACTGCAGTATAGGTCACAAGTAATTTTTTCAGGTTGGGTTATCAGTATAAGGTTCAGCAAACTCGATCTGGGGATGGAAGGCAGTGGAGGTGTATTATGGGTAAGGGGAGGAGTTTGGAGCTCAGAGCAGATGCTAGGAAAGGTAGCCAGCTCGGATCCGATACGGATTCGTAACCCACAGGTTGAAGACAAATGAAGTACAACTACTCAGATGGAACATTATGGTGAGTATGTAACTTCTTTTTTCTTGTAATTCACAGTCCAGTAGCCACGCTGTCCACGCATCCCTTGTTATATGGTGCTTCACCTTTCATATCTGAGTTGCAGTCCATGAACTTGCCCACAGCCATCCCTTCAGTAGTTTGTTCAAATATGCACAAACACTTCAAGGACACACAAAATAATTATTTCCCCCAGCAACCCCTTCAGTAGCTTGCACAAGCACCAAAGTAAAACACTTCCCCACTGATCCCTTGCAGTATGTTCAGATATGCACAAGCACCAAAAGGAAGAACTTCCCCCAGGAATCCCTTCATCAGCATGTCTAAGTATGCACAAGCACTACTAAAATGAGATATTTTATTTTGCCCAACGATCACTTCAGCAGTTTGTCCATTCATGCACAAGCGTCAAAATGAAACAATCCCCCCCACCAATCCCTTCATTAGCATGTCTAAGTATGCACAGTGCCACATTTTATTTTGCCCAGTGATCATATCAGTGGTTTGTCTAGGCATGCACATGCACCAACATGAAACATTTTTCCATCTGATCTCTTCAGTAGTATGTCCAAGTATGCACAAGCACCAAAATTAAACTTTTCCCCACTGATCCCTTCAGCAGTGTGTTCAGATATGCACTAGCACCAAAAGGACATACTTTCCCCACCAATCCCTTCATCAGCATGTCTAAGTATGCACAAGCACCACTAAAGTGAGAAAATGCAATATTTTGTCCATGCATGCACAAGCCAAGCACCCCACCGATCCCATCATTGACCAGTATGCACAAGTACATTTCCCCACAGATTCTTCAGCAGTGTCTGGTCATCTCAAAGTCAGAGAGTAGGTAAAATACATCAAATAAAGTAGCAGCATCAGTATACAAACTCCTGTTCATCTACTCATAATGCATGTTAGGGGTTGAACAGATTGAAATTATGAGCTGAAGATTCAGATGCTTGCAGCTTGCAGCACAAGGTGCCAAACGCAGATCACAGCAGTAAGCCAGTACTGCTTTGGTACCTGAAAACAACTAAGAAAGGAATAATAAAATAATTATCTCAGAAACACACTGTTCATACTGTTTGAGCCTCTGTCTGTTTTAAGTGGATGATCAGTAAAGACCTCTTTATGGAAGCTCCACTTCTGAATGGACGGAAAGGAAACACCAGGTGGCCAAACACACCTAATTCAACAGAGAGAGGCATTTGGAGGAGGAAAAAACACCTGACTGCAACGTCCATTCGCATCTCCAATGTATTAGGCACATTTGGTGACTGGATTCGCTGACGAGACACAACCCAGTACGTACGGCATGACGTATGTCATCACGGGCTGCAGAAAACTACTTTGTGGGCTGCGTGTTTGAGACGCCTATGCTAGGCATTAATTTTTGTCAATTGTTTTTAGTTTAACTTCTAGTGTACAATTTGTCCCTGTTTTTTTTTTCTTTATATATAGCATTTTTTGAACTGTTATGTGGGGCTTCCACTGAAATGGGTCCCTGACCCAATGGACTTCCCCGGCCAACAAATGTCGATAAATAAATTACAATACCTGTATGAGTAGGCATATTTTAGCCTTTCTTTCTTAGGTTTCTCAAGTAGTTTCTGACCTTCTTGACTAGGAAGAGAAGGTTTTGTCCCTTTCCTTGTTGGGTTTTACCTCTCAGGTGGCTTGCCACTCCATTAGGTGCAGTTATGATGCAGCTGATGCTGCTTCTAGGACTGATGCATTTGATTCTGTTTTGAAACATTACTCACATTAAGGTCAAGTTATTGTATAATCCACTAGATAATAAAAGTCTTTTTGGTTGTGCTGCTGCTGAACTTTTTAAATCCCTCCAGGATAAGGGCAAGGCCTTGCAGGAGTTGAAACATATTTTTGTTTCTTCTATCCCTAAGTTTCAGAGAAATTACCCTTCCAAATCTGCTTTTGTTCGCAGACAGTATTGCACATCACACAAGGGTAAAAAGGGTTCTGTGTACCTCCTGCTAAGTCTACTCAGACCCCTGTTTCTCAGAAAACCCCTTTTAAGGACAAGCCAGATTCCATTTGACAATTTGCTTCCTTTTTCCTTTGACCAGGTTCTGTTGCCCCTTAATTTTTCCCTGTCTCTTCCAAATGGGTTAATGATAACAACAGATTCCTGGGTTCTGTCAGTTATCTGCCAGGGGTATTTCATGGTGTGGAAATCTCTTCCTTCCTTTCTGGGCATCCATCAACCTCCTCAAGAACAGCTTTCTTTCTTTCCAGAGGTGCTTCATGCTCTCTTGGCTCAGGGTACCTTTCAGGTTGTGCCCCCCCTGCCCAGGAAGGGAAGGGTTTTTGTTCCAGAATGTTTCTGTTTCCAGGAAGGAGGGCACCTGAAGACCAGTTCTGGACCTTTCTTAGCTCATGTCTTTGTAAAGGTCCACTCCTTTCGGCTGTTGTCCCTTCAAACTTTGTTCCTTAATCTTTTGTTCCTTAATCTTTTTTCCCAGGCATTTCTGACCTGTCTGGATCTCAAGGATGCATACCTTCACGTCCCTGTGCATCTCCTTTTCAACTTGCAATCCCAACTCAGGAGTGCTTTTCAGTTGTCTCAGACAAGAGGAGAAGAGCTTCCTTCAGTTCTGTCAATGTCCAGGGTCTCTAGCCTCTTCGTCAGATGTCAGACCACATTAGCATCAAGGAGATGAGGGCTCTTTCTAGCACTTCAACCCTTTCATACCCTCTTTCATTCCAGACCCGTCAAAGTTTTCACAGAGAATACCACAGTGATGTGGCACGTCAACAAACAATAGGGTACACAGTCATACCTTTTTTTTCAGGCTTGCTCTTCAGGTCTGGGATCTAGCTGTCCAGTGTCAAGTGACCCTTCAGGCTGTCTACATTCCCTCAGAGCAAAATACAATGGCAGACTCTCTGATCAGGTCCAGTACACAAGTTCACAAATGGATGCTTCACAGAGATGTGTTTCTTGACATTGTCGATTGGTGGGGTATTCCTCAGGTAGATCTTTTTGCCTCCCTTCTAAACAGACAGCTTCCTCTCTTCAGTTTCAGAGTCCCAAATCCTCTGGTTTGGAAGTTGGACCCCGTGTGTTTTCCTTGGAAGGGAATGTTTCTCTACTCCTCCTGTCCCCTTCCTCTGCTTTTGAGGGTCTTGCACAAGATCAGACAAGAGTCCCCCAAAATTTTGCTTGCGACTACCTTTTAGCCCAGACAACATCAGTTCCCCCTTCATTCTCACTTGGCCAGGGACAATCACCACAAATTACATCACCGGGAGGACCTTCTCATACAAGACAAGGGTCCCTTATCCATCCTTGTCCACTCTTGAACTGACTTTGAGTGATGGCGGTTTGATCACATTTAGGCACCTCTTTTCAGAGGATGTGCTTTGGAAACACACTACCAGGAAATCATATTTGTTCAAATGGAAGATATTTTCTGTCTGGTCCCCTCTCTTGAAACCAGGATTCCTTTTCAGTGCAGATTCCTATGGTTCTTTCTTATTTGTGTGATCTGCTCCATGCTAGGTCAGCATATTCTTCAGTTAAAGCTCACCTGTCAGCAGTTTTTGCATGTCTGCCCTCAACTCCTTTTTTTGTCTCTAGATTTGAGGTCAGACAATTTTGTAAAGGTGTCCTTCATATCAGGCATGTCAAGAAGCCTGTTTTGTGTTTCTGGGGCCTCAGTTTTGTTTTGGAAAAATTGACTCAGGCCCCTTTTGAGCCTATTGCTTCAGCTTCCTTGCAACATTGTACTTGGAAGACTGTTCTTCTTTAAGCCCTTCCTTCAGCTAAGAGAGTATCTGAGCTTCGGGCTCTCATGGCTCTTCTTCCATTTTTAGTTTTTCACAGGGACAAGGGTGGTCAGTGGTCTGTCTCCTAATCACTCTATTAATTTGCCTTCCTTTTTTTCCTTCTCTGCAGTCTGCCAGTGAGAAACCTCTTCACACCTTGGATTTGCATAGACAGCTCAGATATTATTTGGATAAGACTAAGGCTATTTGCAAATCTGAGCAACTTTTTGATGTTCTTCGTGTTTCACTGATGCAGTCATTACACTTGGGTTATCCTGCTGGCAGGCTACCCTCAGTCGGCCTGAATTCCAAAGTCTAGGTCCGGCGTCGGTTGCTGTCGCCTCTTCCCTGATGTCAGTGCGCCAGGGGTATAAAAGATGCAGCCGACGCCATTTTCTTCAGTCTTTCTTGCCGCGCGGTGCCCGAAGCAGAAGCAGTTCGCAAGTGCCAGTCGACCAACTCCTGAGATTTTCGTGTTCGAATTTCAGATCCGAAGTCTTCATTAAAAGCTAAGTACCCCGTTTGGGAAAACTTTTTTCTTGCTCCAGACCGATGTCAGAAAAAGTTAATAATTGTATTTCTTGTGGGAAGCAAATACCTCATAAGGATTTTCATTCTTACTGTATTCCTTGCCTAGGCCCTGACCATGACGTTGCTTGTTGTCGGTTTTGTGCTAGATTTAACCAGCGCACTATAAAGTGCCAGTACGATTTTGCATTTCACTATTTTGGCAGAAGATTTAATTACACGATGCCGTCGGATAGCCAAACGACTACCACAATTCACAAGAAACGCAAAGAAAAAGAAAAGGACAGGCATTCGAGGTCTAAAACCGACTACAAGGCTTCTTCTAAGCCAGTTGCCAGTTCTTAGTGAGGCGCTTTCGCAGCCCCTGATGCCCGCTACTTTGGACCTGCAGGCCGCTATAGACTCCCATGTGGAGTCGCCTAGGCCGCTGAAAGCTCAAGGTATTGGACCTTCGGAAACTATTCCCTCAGATGGGTCTGGAGCCGCTTAGCAGGCATCAGCTTCTGAGGGTGTTTTCAGATCTACTCAATTGTACATTAAAGCGACTCCAGCTACAAAGGCAAAGACTAAAGCATCTTTAAAGACAAAGAAACAAGTACAACAGCCTCATGGTCTGGCCTCCATGCCCAAAAAAACAGATGCTCAAAATGGCCGAAGACTTAATTACTTTGATCAGGGGTTCCCATCCCATAGGCAGGAGACAGAATATGAATCTTCAAATCAGGTTTCCATTTCTTCAGATTCCTCTTCTGATCAGGAATACTCTCTTCCTCCCTATGAGGATTCTGATGCTGAAGAATTTATCCCTTCAGCCTCTCCTCCTGAGGATTACTCTTTTCGGGAAACCTTGCATACCATGAGGGAACATTTCCACTGGGAGAGCCAAGATTATTCTGAATCTGAGAAAAGGCTCAGGGACTTAATTTTACTTCCACAACACAGGCCCCTAGCTATTCCGCCTGTGTTAGACATTGTAGATGATGTATTTTCAGAGTCTAGTCTGACCCCTGACGCCTTACCTCCAGCTCCTGTTAAGCCAGACAGGTACTACAAGGTGCCTGACTCTCAATAAATTCCTTTTCAAAAACCCTGCTGCTGATCCAAAAACTATTTCTCAGGGTCCAAAACGGGTCAAGGCTTCCACTGCAAAAAACCCTACCCCCTCCGACAGGGATTCTAGGGCATTAGACAGATGGGGAAAGAAGATTTACACCTCTGCTACCTTGGCTATAAGGGCTTTAAATTGTCAGTTTCATATGCTCAAATATCAGCAATATATTATGTCACTGCTTAAACAGAAAATGTTGATAAATTCTGAAGGTGCAGAAAACAAAGAAATGCAGGATTTATTGCATGCAGCTGAACAAGTTCGAAAGCATACTTTGCAATGTGGTTTTGATTCTTTGGAGGCCTCCTGCAGGGCCGCTGTCACGGGTTCTGTCATTAGGAGGCATGCTTGGTTAAAGGAACAAAATTTACCAGATCATGTTAAAGCAAAATTATTAGATGCTCCATTACAGCATAATACTTTGGTGTTAAAGCAGAAGAGGTGTTAAAGAAAATGCAAACAGTCAAGGATTTCTTACAAGTACAGCCTCCAAGATTTAGCAGACACTGGCCTACAAAGAATTGGTCCTTTCCAGTGTCAGACAGACCACAAAGTGGCAGATACAGATGCCCAAGAGGCAGATCCCAGCCCCAAGTTTCATACAGGTCTAAACAATGGGGTGCTTCTACCTCGAAAAGTGGAGAAGACAAATCACAGCCTTACAGAAAACAGTCCCAATGACTTCCCCCTGCCTGCGCCAAGCACTTATCTTCCGGCAGCACCTTTAGGGTGAAAACTAGCACTGTTTTCTCAAAATTGTCACATAATAACCCAGGACAAATGGGTCTTAGACATAGTGTCACAGGGCTACAAGTTTCACTTTCATACCCTGCCAAGGGCAAACGGTTGGCCAGACCTACCAAAAAACCAATGGGCAGAGGCACAAAAACAAGTCTCATCCCTCATGGACATGAGGGCTATTCAACCATTATCAGAACAAGAGCAGGGACAAGGATTTTATTCAAGACTGTTCTTGGTAACCAGAAAGGACAAAGCCTGGAGACCAATACTGGACCTGTCTATTCTAAACACATATCTGGATATACCAAAATTCAAAATGTTGACCTTACAGCAGCTTCTGCCCATGCTGGGCAAGAAGGCTTGGCTTGTGACTTTAGACCTAAAAGAGGCATACCTGCATGTCCCAATCAGACAAACATGCAGAAGATACCTCAGATTCAAAGCTGACTCAATGCACTACCAATTCACTGCACTGCCCTTTGGCTGATCTACTGCGCCCAGGGCCTTCACAAAGTGCCTGGCACCAGTAATTGCATTCTGCAGACAGAGGAATACAAATATATCCTTAATTGAACGACTGCCTCATACAAGCAGAGAACAAGGACATTCTACTACAGCATTTGGCGTTTGTAAAGAGATTACCACCATGCCTAGGGTACACAGTCAACGAACAAAAATCAAAAGTAGTGCCCTCTCAAGAGATAATATTCCTGGGTGCAAGCTTAAATACACCTGCCCAGATGGCTTATCTCACGCCAGACAAACAAAGGCAACTGACTACCTATTTCAAACTGTTGGCAACATAGGCCCAGTTATCTGCAAGAAAAATTCTGCAGGCTTTGGGCTTCATGGCATTCTGCATTCTACTAATTCCATAGGCAAGACTGCGTATGAGGAAACTTCAATGGTACCTAAAAAGTGTTTGGACTCAGCATTGCCACAGCCTGGAAACAGTAATTACTCTCATTCCCTGCCTGCAACAGGAGTTTTGATGGTGGGCGAAGGCCTGTCACCAGGACAAGGGACAGCCATTCACCTTACCCCCAGCCAGGCAGACATTGACAACGGATGCATCAGATTATGCCTGGGGGGCACACATGGCAGGAAGATGTATTCAAGGCACATGGTCCGCCAACCAAATGCATGTACATATCAATCAAAAAGAGATGCTAGCTGTTCAGAATGCACTGACAGCCCTCAAGGACCTACTTCATCCAGGACAACTACTGATAGACAATACCACGGTCATGTGGTATATAAACAAGCAGGGAGGCACTCATTCTTACCCCATCTGCAGACTAGCCATGACTTACCAAGTACATCTACAGGCACAATTCCTGCCAGGAAAGATAAATACTCTGGCAGACGAACTAAGCAGAAACCTCATGGATACCCACAAGTGGAAATTGGATCCACAAGTCTTCAGCATGATGACAAGGAAATGGGGATGCCCGGACATAGACCTATTTGCCTCTCCTCACAACTGCCAACTAAAGAGATTCTGCACAAGGACTTATCACAGACAAGCATGTAAAGTAGATGCTCTATCTTTCAGCTGGAAAAACTTAACAGTATATGCCTTTCCTCCACTGCCTCTCCTTCCCAAGGTACTCCTAAAGGTCAGACAAGAGAAGCCAAAAATTATACTGATTGCCCCAGACATTGCCCTGCCAGTACTGGTATCCAGTCCTAAGGAACTTGTCTCAATGCCCAGCCTGGACCTTACCTCAAATACCTCACCTACTGTCCCAACAAAACAATCAGATCCTGCACAGCCAACTCAAGACCTTAAATCTGGCAGCGTGGTGGATATTGTAGTCATACAAAACACACCTCTCACTAAAGCTGTGATGGATGTCATTTTGGAGGCCAGGAAGCCTAGTACTAGAAAATGTTATGCTAGAAAATGGAAGAGATTCTGTGCCTGGAACCAGGCACAAGGAATTGACACAGCAGACCAAATATTCCTCAGATTTTGCAATACTTAACTGAGATGCTGGACAAAGTCCTTTCTTTTTCATCAATTAAAATTCATGCCTCTGCCATTTCGGCTCATTACAATACAGAGCCACCGATCTTTTCTCATCCTTTGTTAAGGGCAATACCTCAGAGGAGCCAAAAAACTAAGGCCTCCAAGGAGATCACCAATACCTGCATGGGACCTCAATTATGTTTTGGAAAAACTCACTCTGCCTCCTTTTGAGCCAGCCGCTACAGCTGATGCAAAAGTTTTTATCTTGGAAAATAGCTCTGCTCCTAGCAATAACCTCTGCAAGACAAGTCTCAGAGCTACAGGCACTCATGGCTGTGGAACCTTTTATCATTTTTTATCCAGACAGGGTTTCTCTGAGGACAAACCCGACATTTATGCCTAAGCTAGTGTCCAGTGTGGCCCTTAACCAAACTATTCATCTGCCTCGTTTTTATCCAAACCCACAGAATAAGGGGGAGAGAATTCTGCATTCTTTGGACATACACAGACAGCTATGCTTCTACTTGAACAGAACCAAAGCTTTCAGAAAGACTGAGCAACTACTAGTGGCATATGCTACAGGATCACAAGGAAAGGCTATCTCAAAGCAGACTATTTCAAAGTGGAGAGGCCACTGCGTTCGTTTCTGCTATTCACAAGATGGCAAGCCAGTGCCTAAGGGCATTAGGCCACATTCAACCAGAGCAGCAGCCACTTCTGCAGCCTTCCTCAGGGGAGTACCAACCAAAGACATTTTAGAGGCTGCTACCTGGAGTTCAGTGCACACCTTTACAAAGCACTATCATTTACCACTCTACTCTAAATCCAGGGCAGGCTTTGCCACTGCAGTTCTGCAGAGCCTCATAGCCACTCCTAATTCTATGTAGCTCCAGCCTCCCAACCATAGCTTTGGGATTCAACCCAAGTGTAATGACTGCAACAGTGAAACACGAAGAACATAGTACAGTTGTGTACACTTACCATAAATGTAGATGTTCGAGTGTATTCACTGTTGCAGTCCAGGTTACACACCCACCATTCCCCTTCTCTTTTTGCTGGAACTTAGCTGCACTTCTCTAATCTATACAACCTATGTGGTGTATTTGCTTGTAGATGAAGGTATTATATATTTTGGTGCATGCATGTTTTATTGGCATATTTTTAGCCTTCCCTTTTGGGGGCACCTGACATCTGGGGCAAGAAAAACTGAAGAAAATGGCGTCGGCTGCATCTTTTATACCCTTGGCGCACTGACGTCAGGGAAGAGGTGACAGCAACCGACACCGGACCTAGACTTTGGAATTCAGGCTGACTAAGGGTAGCCTGCCAGCAGGATAACCCAAGTGTAATGACTGCAACAGTGAATACACTCGAACATCTACATTTATGGTAAGTGTACACAACTGTACTTTTCCTTTCATCCTAGGTCTTTGGGTTTGGCAGTTTCTTAACAGTCCTTCTCTTCCTGGATTTCTAAAACCATTTCCTTTTGTTATTCTATTCATGGTAAATGTTTATCTGATATTGTTAATCCTCGTTTATTCCTTACATGTGGGTAGTCGGTTCCAACCTCCGAACCGAGCCGGCCATCTTCCAAGCTCGCGCCAACTACAAACTCTCGAGCTAAACTCTTACCCAGAATTTCCCTCTCCCTGTTACCTCAGATTTTGTTTGCCACATCATCATTCGGTCATGTCAAGCTACTTCTCTTGAGCTAAGTACAATATTTTTCTTCATACCCAAGTTCTAAGACAGCTTTTTTCACAAAAAAGTTATTAGATAGTTATCTCTTACCTTATCGCATGTAGCGACACCCTTTTCAAATTCTTTCAACTCTTCTCTTCTTACCGCGAGGTAATTCTTTCTTTTACCATCGTTGGTAAACCTCTTTCCTTTTTACCTTCGGGTATTTCATGTACCATTGCTGGTATTTTTCTGGCGCCTCCTTCTTTCCCTCTAACCATGGCAGATAAAAAAAGGTAATCCAGGGTTTAAAAGATGTTTGGATTGTGGCCATAAATTACCTATTTCTGATGCACATTCCCTGTGTGTCTACTGCTTGGGTGTGTCTCACTTAACAGTTGACCCGCCTTGCAGGATTTGTAAGAACTTCTCTAACAGGACGTCAATTGAAAGGAAACATAAATTAATATTGAAAGGGCTGCTTAAATCTCCCTTTTCAGAGGCTATTTCTGGGTCGGAGGCTTCACCCCCTCCAAGATCCCATAAGAAAAAGAGTGATGAATAAAAAAAGGCCAAGTCTTTTCCTTCGTCCCCAGCTGGGGACTCTCAGGAACCGAGACCTAAGAAAGCTAAGCTTTCCAGTTCGGATTTGACTTCTTCGGCTCCAGCGCCTAGACCTTTGACACTGAGGCCATCGGCTCCATCTGTGACTTCGGCACCGACTAGTGTGCCCCATACAGCATCGGTACCGAGGAGCTCCTCAGTTCAGACTCCCTTACCAGCACCGACTGTTCAGTCAATGCAGACTGTTATGAAGTCGATGGATGTTTCGACGCCCATTCCTTTTTTGGATCCGACAACTTACCCGGCACCAACTACCCTCTCTGCACCTACTATTCAGTTTTCATCACCGATATTTTCGGTTCAGGCCTTAGTGCCGACAACCAGTTCGGTACCGGACCTCATCGTCTGTGCAGACCATGCCTTCGGCACCGATGATTGATTTCCTTGGTGCAGACACCAGTAGTTCAGACCATTACATTTCTGTTGTTTTCAGTGCAGACCTCCCCCATGGCCGGCACCGAGCTTGCTCCGTCCTTGGATAGACCTGACTCTCCCTCAGCCATGTCCGTGAAATCCACTAGAAGCCTCTCTGAACAGTTCGCCTTCACAAGATCGAATGAATGGAAGCTCGAAATGCATAAGCTCGAGACCTGAATCTTGACCTTCCATTCACTTGAAATTGTGAATGGGAAGTTTAGGGTTAGAAAAAAAAAAAAAAAAAGAGTTCAGTTACCTTTTTGCAGGGGGCTAGGTCCCCCTGCACCCTTGCAGCTATCATCTAAGAGCTGCGTGACCGCACTATAGTGGAGGACTGGGAAATCTTCTGTTTTGCTCTTATGCATATAGCGAAGAATGGGAGATTTCCCTTTCCTTTGCTGTAATGCGATCTTGGAGTAGCAATATTTAAGGGGGGGGGGTGCACCCTGCAAGAACATTAGAAAGGTGTTTTTTTTTTTTTTATTTCTCCTTCACATTTTCAAGTTTATGTAAACTCGAGATTCTGGCTTCAGGGTTATGAATTTCGAGTTTATAGGAATTCGATCTTGTGAAGGGGAACCCTCTGAACACGATGTGTTGCGTCTTGTGGATCAATTGCTTTTGGCCAGAGGTATTCCGCCTCCCCAGGACCTATCCTTCCTTGGGAGGTGATCACCTTTTACCAAAGGCCCCTACTTATTCTCCTCCTTCATTGCCTTTGAAGCCCCTTGATATAGCACAGTCTTCCCGCACTATGGTTCCCTTTATGGACCTCACTAAGGAGCCGCAGTTGCCTTTCTCTCAGGAGAGTCTTGCCACGGCCCAGGATGTCAGCTGTGGCGTATGTACTTTGGCGTTTCACAGCCATCCAGGGACTCCGGGTCTGCAGACTGAGCCACTTTGGCAAGGGTGACCCCTGCCGTGGGTCCCCACCCCTCTTCAGGTGGTCCGGACTTCCAGCTAATGGCAAAGGCTCTTGTGTCGGTTGGTGATCCTGTGCTGTCACTCTCCCCGCCCTCCTCAGGACCGCAATGTACACAAGCCGCTCCTAGCAGACACCGGGCTCAAGGGCCTCAGGACATACTCCCACAGGAGACCCCTTTTGCACTGTCTTCCCCAGCTTCTCCCTCTGAGGAAGATCATCAAAAGAGCTCGTGCAAGAGGAAGCTCATGGACTCCACAGAGGAGTCCCTTACTGAAGAGACAGACTTTGATGATGGGGAAGGGTCCCATTGATCACCCTCTGAGGTGTCCTTTGGTGATATCCTTGAAATCCTTATACAACCGGTCCCCTACCTCCTGGGTTACTCCACCTGCCGACGAACTTGTCCGGCTTGTCGTGCAGCATGCGTGGAAGGCTACTGACAATGTTGAGGCCATTCCCCGGAGGCCAGATAAAATTTTGTCCCCCCCTGCTAGTGATTCCCATTGGTCCAAAGGTCTTCCTGTAGATGCCTTGGTGGTGGTTGCCACAACTAAAAAAGACCTGGTGGAAGAAGAAAGCCAGACTGTCCATCTGCCCAACAAAGAGTCCCGGGCTCTGGACAGAATAGGGAAGCGTACCTTTGCATCAGCGACCTTTGCAGTCAGGTCCCTGAACTATATGGCACATTTTACCAGGCTTCAAAGAGACTTAATTTCTGAGCCTTATGAAACTTTGGCTGGAGCTGTGTCTGATGGGGTCTGTGACAAAGTGGCCTCTCAGCTAGCCACTATCGAATCGATATCCAACTCCTCCATGCGCCTGATATCTCACGCATCAGGAGCAGCTAGAGTGGTGGGTTCAGGTATTGTTTTGAGACGCCATGCCTGGATACACTTGTGTAATTTCACGGAAGCCTTCAAGGCTTCCTTTCTCAATGCTCCCGTTGAAGCCTCTTCTTTGTTTGGACCCAAGGTTAAAAGCACACTGGCCAGATGTGAACAGGACGGTAAGACCCTTTCTGCTGTGGGTGTCCGTTATTCTTCCCCTCAATGGGCTTCCTCCAGAAACCAGAAGAGTGGGAAGATATGGCACAAAAAGTCTCTGGGTTCTTTCCATGACACACAGGCCGAGTTCTCCCCTAGAGGCAGAGGGAGAAACTCTCAGGGAAGATGCCCCTTTCGGTGCGGAGGAGGTCCGCGTAACCAGAGTTCCGGGGATTCTTTCCCTGGCCAATCCTACCAGTGTTCCTGAGGAGTGGCCCAACTGCTATCCTCTGGAAGTGGTTGGGGATCGTTTCTGTTTGTACCCTTCTGCCTAGCTAACCATTGCCACTGATTCTTGGGTACAAAGGATAATAACCAGAGGTTATCATATCCCCTTTGACCTTTGTCCTGCTCCCCTAACAAGCTTACCCAACGTTCCACCCAGTCAAAGGGTAGAAGCAGCATTAGAGATTTCAAAGCTGCTAAGAAAAAGAGTCATCCAAATAGTCCCTCCAGACCAGATAGGATCTGAATTCTACTCAAGACTATTTTTGGTGCCAAAAAAAAAAAACTGGAACTGGAGACCAATTTTGGATCTCAGTGTATTGAACAAGTTTGTAAAGGTACAGAAATTCCTGATGGTCACAATACAGTCTATCCTTCCGCTTTTGGAAAAAGACAATTGGATGTGCTCGATAGATCTTCAAGATACGTACTACCACATAAAAGTGGACAGACCATCAAGAAGATTCCTTCACTTCTGTGCAGGGAACCAGTCATTACCAGTTCAGAGTACTGCCCTTCGGACTCTCTACAGCCCCCAGAGTTTTCGCAAAGTGCATGGCAGTCGTCACAGCTCACTTGCGACTACAAGGATTCCAGGTGTTTCCATACCTAGACGACTGGCTCATCTCTGCCTCCACCAGACATCTATTGGAAGAAGCCCGGGCATATTCTCTTCTCGCTGCAGAAAGGCTAGGCATAACCATAAACTGGCTAAAATCCAATCTCACCCCATCTCAGTCCACAGAATTCACAGGGGTCATCTTGAACACAAAAAAATGCAGAGCATCCATTCCGGAGCACAGAATTGTAAGGATAAAGCAGCAACTGATTCCAATCCTTTCAAGGGAGAAATCCACAGCTCATTCTATTCTCCATTTATTGGGTTCTGTGGTAGCCTCAATTACTTTTGTCCCCCTAGCCAGGTTTCACATGAGGCTTCTACAGTGGCTACTGCTCACCCAATGGTATCCTTTTCAGTACCCTCTTTCAGCCAAGATTCAAGTAACTCACAGGTGCAAGCAGGATTTAAAATGGTGGATGGCGCACAATCACACCAAAGTAAACACAAGCACCAAACCAAGAGCCACTTGGCCACAGGGTAAGGATCCACAAACGATCTCCTCTCAGTATTTAAAACAATTGTTTAATAAGGCTTCGCCTCCTACCATAAAAACAATGTGAACACAATAGAGTTAAGTGCTTTCACCCAGTCCAAATACCAGGCTTCCTCAGAACTCATAACAATATAATTAATCCCCTTAAATAGCTTGATTGCAACATGTGACAGCCCTTCCCCGCCAAAACGTTATTTACATACATCCCTATTTTTTTTAAATTTTTGTACAAACAAAACCTGATACTTTTGTTTAAAAAACATTGAAAGTCAATAAAATAAATACTGAATTGTTCATAATCACAACTGTGCAAACGAATGTGTGTATATTCATAATCTGTGTGTTTTGTACAGCAAAAAAACAAATCAACACCCACAGATATTCCAGTTCATAATCTAGCAGCTCTTAATTTTAAGACACTGCTAATGTTAATGTTGTCATTGAGCCCCGGGGCTTTTCCAGCGTCCAGTTTAAGTTGCCAAAGCAACTCCCTGTATTCCAATTTGGATTCCCAACTACCACCCCGGGGGTCCATGCATACCTGTTCCAATACAAAAAACTTTATGTCCATGTTTTTACAACTTCATACATATGTTCGTAAATCCTCCTATTCACATGCCTTTCTGTTTTCCCTACATAAAAACTTGAGCATTGCATACACATGCCCAAGTACACTACCCCCTTGGTCCTACAATTAAAATATTGGGAAGCTTGAATATTAAATTTCCTAGACGGAACATACAAAGAACCCTGATTCATCATTTAACAACATTGGTGACAAACCCCGCACTTATAAGTGCCTTTCTTCATCCTACCCTGTCTACTTTGCACTCCTAACCCTTTCTCCATATGTTCCTTGAGATTCATATCTCTCTTCCTAATAAAATGGGGCTGGCTAGGTAAAAGATCAGAAATTTCCTCATTCACCTTTAATACTGTCCAGTATTTAATAATGATCCTTCCAACTTCAGACGAGGTCATCGAAAAAGTGTGTACAAAGGCACCTTCCTTTATAAAAGCCTTAGAAGAACATTTGTCCAACTCACACGTTCCACATCCTAATAAAGGGAAACATTTTTTGTCACTTTTCTCAATGACTTCCTTAGCTATATTCCCAATAAGCTTTTCTGGATAACCCCTCCCCAAAAAGAGTGTCATAATAAAATCCATTTTCTTCAAGAACTGTTCCTCAAACTTGTCATTCTTGAAGCCCTAATCATCTGGCCTTTCACTATTCCCCTTTTTTGATAAAAAGGATGTCCACTGTCAAAATGCAAGTATGTATTGGAAAACGTCTTTTTCCTGAAATTTTTGAATGAAAACAATCGTTCTCATAATCTTTGTACAGTGTGACATCTAGATAGTCTAAACTATCTTCCCTCATGTTCATAGTGAAGTTCAGAAATTCCGTGGACTCATTAATATAACTAAAAAATTCATCTCGTTTTTCTTTTGAACCTTTCCATAACAAGCAAATATCGTCTAAAAATCTAGTGTACGTAATGATATGGTTTGTCCACTCAGTCTGTAGTATGAATTTTCAATCCCAAAAATATAGTACACAATTAGCGTACAATGGGGCACAAGGTGCCTCCATAGCTACTCCCTTCTTTTGATGGTAATATTCTCCATTGAAATATAAGAAATTGTTCCTAAGAACAGTTTCAGTAAATTTGATTTTTAAATTAATGGTGTTGTTATCCAAACCAGATTCAGTAATAAGTATTTCAGAAAACCATTCTAGACCTTTCTCATGAGGGATACTCGGGAACAATTCAGCAACATCAATAGTAACCAATTCTCCCCCCAACAGCCCAAGGCTACAGTGACCACGGATGCCTCTCTGATTGGGTGGGGGGGGGGCTATTTCAGGGACAGACCGTCCAAGGTACTTGGTCCGAAATGGAGGCCCATCTGCATGTAAATGTTCTAGAGCTGAGGGCGGTGCTTCTGGCATTGCAAGCATTCCATCCCCTGCTGCCATCTGGGACAATTGCGATACAATCAGACAACAATGCGGTGGTCTGGTACATCAACAAACAAGGTGGAACCAAATCTTACCCACTCTGTCAAGAGGCCATGAGGATATGGCAATGGGCGATGGCTGCCAACCGCTTTCTTCTAGCAATGCACATTCCTGGGAGTTCCACTGTGATAGCAGATAGACTCGGCAGGTTTATTGTACAACCTCACGAGTGGTCCCTGAATCCTTTAATAGCGGTGGAGATTTTCAACCGCTGGGGTCTTCCTTGCTGTGACCTCTTTGCGTTCCTGACCAACTACAAATGCAGCAACTATTTCGCCCTGATCCCCCCTCCGGGACAGTCACCCAGGGATGTTCTAGTCCACGATTGGCCCTCGGGTCTACTTTATGCATTTTCACCTTCCCCCCCCTCATTCCCCAGTTTCTGAAGAAAGCCCACCAGTTGAAGAGCAAAGTAATCCTCATAGCACCATATTGGCCTCGTCAGATTTGGTTCCCCTTCCTTTGGCCTCATCTGCTAGATCAACCGTGGATCCTCCATCCAACTCTGGGGTTGATATCTCATCCGCAGAATCTGATTCACCCGAATTTGAACAGCCTGAAGCTCACAGCTTGGCTCCTCCAATTCCTTTGATTGCCAGGCAGAATGATCTTTCTTTGCCAGTATGTGACATTCTTATTGCATTTCATAAGTCTTCCACCAGAATTACATATCTCAGCAAGTGGAAAAGATTTACTAATTGGCTGAAAGAAAAACGGGTACATCCTTTTTCAGCACCAGTGTCGATAGTACAGGAATATCTGTCTACCTTATTTCAATCCGGTCTATCTGCCTCTACCATTAGAGTTCATTTGGCCGCAATATCGAATTTTCATGATGGTGTCCAAGACTCATCTCTTATGTCGCACAAATTATGCATGACTTTTGGCGTGAATCATCTAAAACCCCCTTTTAGAGAACCTACTCAACCATGGGACCTGTCATTAGTCCTACAAGCTTTGACAATGACACCTTTCGAATCAGCTTCTTCTTGCGACCTGAAATATTTGCAATGGAAAACCTTGTTTTTGGTTGCCATTACTTCTGCCAGATGTATCTCTGAACTTCAAGCCTTATGCATCAAGAGACCATATTTGATTTTTCATAGAGATAGTGTCATTGAGAACTAATCCTTCCTTTCTGCCAAAAGTGATCTCTGAAATGTCTGTTAATCAAACCATTGAATTGTCAGTTTTCTTCCCCAATCATTCAAACAGAGGAGAGTATTGCCTACATATCCTAGATATTCACAGGCAAATTTGCTTCTACTTGAACAGGACTAAGGCTTCTCGTAAATCAGACCAGTTATTTTTGGCCTATTCTAGACCTAGATTAGGATGTGCTGTTGCTAAGGTCACATAGGTAAATGGTTAAAAGACTGCGTAACCTTCATTTATAGAAAATGTAATATCCCATTAACTACTGCCATAAAGGCTTATTCTACAAGGTCGGTGGCAACTTCTGCTGCCTTCCATGTCAGAGCCTCTTTACATGACATTTGTGCAGCTGCAACTTGGGCTAGTCCTCATACCTTCATCAATCATTATAAGTTGGATTTGGCCTCCAGGGGAAGAGCATCTTTTGGCTCTATGGTGCTCATGAATGTCCTTCCATAAGAGCCTCCCAGGAATAAAGGAAGCTGGGGGACTCTGTCCCACACATAAGGAATGAACGAGGATTAACAGTATCAGATAAAGAAGTTATGTCTTACCATAACATTACATCTGTATTGTTGATCTTCGTTCAGTCATTACGACCCTCCCTTCTTCCCCCTCCTGGGGTTTTAGTGGATCTCACCATCCGGTTCCATTAGGTCATTTGACCAGTGGTAGTCTCTACCTTCTTTTGACTTGCAAACTCATTCTGAGGTAACAGGGAGAGGGGAATTCTGGGTAAGAGTTTAGCTCGAGAGTTTGTAGTTGGCCCGAGCTTGGAAGATGGCCGTCTTGGTTCCGAGGTCGGAACCGACTACCCACACGTAATGACTGAACGAGGATCAACAATACAGATGGAACATTATGGTAAGGCATAACTTCTTTTTTATCTTCTGTAAAGGCTCATTCTATCAGAGCTGTTGCTTCTTCTTGTCCCTTTTTCAAAGGACTGGATACCAATTGCATCACTGAGGCTACTACTTGGACTTTTGTACATACCTTCACTAAGCATTACAAGCTGGATGTTATTTCCAGTGCAAGAGCTGGCTTCAACAGGGCTGTCCTGCATAGGTATATAGAAGGCTTTTCATTGCCTTCCTCCTCCCAGGTTTCCTCTTGAGCTTTTGTACTCTCCCTTCTGTTATGAATACTACAGCAATTATATGGAGGGGAAATAGTACAGGTGTGTAAAATCTTACCATAATCTGGGCATCTTGGGGCAATGAAGCAGTTGCCTCATGTACACAGACAACCCTCTCCTCCTACCACCCAACACTACAACCTGTGAGAGATGCACTTATATAGCCAAACTGGAAGCAAAGCTCTCTTCACCGAAGACTGGACTAGACAGTCAAGAGGAGAAGGTAAGCACTTGCACCACACCACACTCATCACATAGTCCCTCAAAACCTACACCACCAAAACACACACATAGAAACACAAAACACACACTTACATTCGCGGAGGCTCTCAATAAAAACCTGCCCAAGCATCAGGGACATCCAAAGCATAAACACAAGCAAACTCCACCCCCCCCCATCACAACCCAAATGACACATAGCCCACAAACTCAGTGTGCCACTCAACCACAGCCCATAAGGCATAACAACGTACCCAACACTCTAGTCATAGGTGACTCTATAGTCAGGCACACTGATGTTCCACTCACTAGACTAAACAAGGAGAAAGTTACTGTTAGCTGCCAGGATCCACCACATAACGCATGCACTCGGGTCACTCCACAATAAGTACAAATATGACACTGTCATTGTCCGTGTTGGTGTGAATGACCTGAGACGTACCTCCCTGGACTACATGAAAAGAGGCATGGAGGAGCTCTCCGATCTTGTATCCCAGGCAGGTATGCCCCTAACCCTGAGTAGCATCCTGCCATCACCCAGAGTGATACCACAGTAGAAGGACAAAATGATTGACTTCAACAATTGGCTAAGCTTCTGGTGTCATTCTAAGGGGATCCAGTATTTGTCTGCCTTGGGACGACATGATCGACAGTCCACGATGCTTTGCCAGAGATGGCCTGCACCTGTCACCCTTAGGATTCCGGATACTGGCTAAGGCTCTTGCCACCCCTATAGTGCCTTTTTTAGGCAAGGTTCAAATGACAAATTCACCACCGTAACAGGTACAAGCAAGCAAAATCTGAGGGTAATGCTACTCAATGCTAGAAGTCTAAACCTCAAAATGCACTCGAGGCACTCCTCAAAATGGAGAACATTGACATCTGTGCAGTGACAGAGACCTGGTTCAAAGCTCCAGAGAGCACCCTTGCATTACCAGGCTTCAGTTCATACCACACCTTTCGGCCACCTAACCCAGAAAGAAGCACTAAAGCCGGAGGCGTGTCCATATTCATTAAGGATATCCACACCTCCCGGCTTGTTGCACAGCATAATGCATCCGAGATTATCCAAGTGCAACTAACTCTGGGCAAGACCGCAATCCAAATTGTAGCTTGCTACAGACCCCCCACCATGCCCCAGGATTCACACTCCTCATTTCTTGATACACTGGAAAGTATTAGGGTACAACCCAACACCCTAATAATGGGCGATTTCAACTACCCCACCATTAACTGGGAAAACTACTCATGTACCAACTCTTTTGCTCAACGATTTCTAGAATTCATAAATTCCAATGCCTTGGATCAACTTATTCACACCCCCACCAGGGGCAGCAATATCCTAGACCTGGTCATTACCAACATGGGAAACCAGTGTTCCACACCAGAGGTCAATTCCTCGTTGGTCAGATCCGACCACAATCTAATCAGCCTAGACATCCACATCCCACCCCCACCCCCAATTAGGGAAACCATCGTAAAAAACTTCTCCAAAGCCAACTTTACACTTCTTAAGACAGAAGTGGCAAACTTCATGACACCCATGCAGACGGACAATAGAGGTATGACTGCCGAATCCTACACATATGCACTTTATAAGCACTTACACGAGTGCATGGATCATGCTATCCCTAATAGAACCAAGATGTTATCCTCCAAAAAAAGGAAGCCATTCTGGTGGTCCTCTGCCATAAACAAACTCTACAACAGAAGAAAGAAACTGTTGCAAAAAAGAGTAAAATCCCATGACTGGAGGAACTCCCTGACCAACCTCAGTAAGAAGCTGAGATCCCTCATAAAATCCTCCAAAGCTAGTTACGAAAACAAAATTGCCACTGACTCTAAAGACAACCACAAAGCATTCTATAGCTATGTCAAGAATTTAAATGGGAACATTCAGATCTGCTCTGAGTTACAGCACAATGGCACTAAATATACAGAACCAACTGATATTGCCAACATCCTAGCAGATAGGTTCAGTGCTAACTTTACCCCCCCTCTCACCCCCTAGAGGGCCCATCTCTATACCGGAAGAATGCAAAGTTCCTATAATCACGGCTGCACAGGTAAAAAACACACACTCCAAAGCCAAGAACACAGCATCCATGGGACCTGACAATATCCCAGGCTGCGTTCTACACGGACTACAGAATGAACTGGCACCCTACCTAAGTACCATGTTCAATCATAGCCTCACCTCAGGCTTTATACCCACTGAATGGCGCACCATGACGGTTATCCCACTCCACAAAGGGGGAGCCACGACAGACCCCGGGAACTACCGCCCCATTAGCCTGACGAGCCTGGTCTGCAAGCCCATGGAACGTATCATCGTGGAACTCATAAACAAAGACATTGGTAATCTCCAAACTCTAGACCCTACCCAGTTTGGATTTGTAAAAAGCAGATCATGTCTCCTAAACCTGATTGACTTCTTTGAAGCAGTCACCAAAGCCATAGATGAGGGTAAAATGGTTCACACAGCTTATCTAGATCTCGCCAAGGCTTTTGACACCATCCCCCACTCTGGAATTATAGATAAGCTCACTAAACTAGGTATAAATCCCTGTGTCACAAGATGGGTTGCCAACTGGCTCACGGACAGAACCCACACTGTGAAAGTAGCGGATTCCAAATCCGACATCAGACCAGTGACAAGTGGAGTACCACAGGGTTCAGTCCTGGGTCCTCTCCTGTTTGGTATCTACTTCATTGAGGTGCAGGCCAACACGGAAGGTCTTTGGCCAACAAAGTTTGCAGATATCTGCAAACTAGGAGCCATAATCGAAACTCCTAACAATGTGGACAAACTACAAAAGGGCCTCACTGAGACAGATACCTGGTGTCAAAGCCATGGCCTGAAGCTCAATGCCAAAAAGTGTATTGTCATCCCCTTTGGTAAAAACTCTGTACCCATGAACTACCACATAGCTGGTAGTCTACTTAATGCTGAAAATGTGATGAGACCTTGGGACACAGGTGGACAGTAGTCTCTCCTTTGATAATCACATCGCCACAGTGGTCAGGAAATCCTTCTATGTAGCTCATCTCATCACAAAAGGATTCTCATCCAGAAAAAGAGGTCATTGTTCCCCTCTACTCATCACTCATTAGACCCATTATAGAGTACAACGCCCCTTTTGGTATGTACCTCAAAAGACATCTACAACAACTGGAAAGACCATAGAAATACCTCACAAAGAGGATTACTGGCCTCAAACAGATGCCCTATGCAGACCGTCTCAAAAAACTACAGCTTTACTCCATCGCATATCACCTACTCAGGGGCGATCTCTGCCTAACATACAAAGCTATGTCAAACCCAGAGCTGTTGGACATGCTCCACTTAAAGAAATCCCAATCCCTCCGAGCTACACGCTCTAGGGACCTAAACCTTGTCACCACAATAAACAGAACATGCTGGAGGGATAGATTCCTGTCCCAGAGACTTCCCATACTCTGGAACAGACTACCTATCTATGTCAAACAGAGATCCTCATTAGCACTCTTCAAGAAAAATCTTGATGATTGGATGGGAAATGGGAAATTCACCCCGGGGATCACTTCTGTGGCTCTGCTTGGCAGGGCCACAGGAAAATAATTCTCTTGGGTGGCGAAAGCCAGGGTACATTTTTTGGCTAGGCTTGTATGGGCCCTAGGGCCGATAGCCTAGTACCTACCTATAAGAGTAAATGTCCTTCTTTTCATTGTTGCAGCATTCGCTCCCACCCTCCTACCCACTCTGCTCTGCGCTATTCTTGTCTCCTGGCCATGGATTCTTTCCTTTTTTCCTCTTCTGGATGCAGATGTTCTTCCTGGTCTCTAGGGCATTCTGTTGCACCTGGGGCTTTTTAGTTCTGAGGTGTGTGTGTCCATATGTCACATTTATGTCCTAAGCTTTGCACTGGGAGCATAAATTTGACGTGTGATGTCTAAGTATAAGGCTTAAGTATACTGCTCATATGTTGGGTTATCCTTGTCAGGAGATCCCTTTCGTAAGGAATACTGCAAAAGTGAAGAAAAAGACATCTGCTGTTATGCTAAGATTTTACACAACTGTACTTTCTGAAGGAACCGGATGGCTTCCTTTCATTCTCTGTCTCTTTCATTTTGACCAGGGCTTCCAGCACATTAGGTTTTGAATTGTTGTCCTACAGGGGTTAGTGCAGTTGCTCCCACATGGTGTGTGATTGATGTTACCAAAAATGTTCAATGCTTTTTGCCATTTGTTATTTTGATATGCTGTTCCATTACATAATGTTGCTGTTTAGGAGTTTCACAGCTCCCAGAGTCTTCACCAAGGTGCTAGCCATGGTAACTCAAGCCTTGCAAGAGGAAGCTTTTCTGCTGGTTCCTATACCTAGATGGCTGGTTCCTAGTGTTCTCATCTGGGAACTCATTGGAGGTAGTCCCATTTTAGTTACTTCCTTGAATGTAGTCCCTAGAAAGTGTTCAGCAATTGAAATATGCCCTTTGTGTAGTCCCTAGAAAGTGTTCAACAATTGAAATATGCCCTTTGTGATCCCCTTCTCAG
Source organism: Protopterus annectens (assembly GCF_019279795.1). Lineage (NCBI taxonomy): Eukaryota > Metazoa > Chordata > Ceratodontiformes > Protopteridae > Protopterus > Protopterus annectens. The sequence continues at coordinate 959,014,489 of NC_056726.1, forward strand.
AGAAAGATTTTTATTAATTTGTAGATGGGCACTCATTGCAGTGCTAGCCACTTTGGCCTTAAAGAGGACAGAGGAGGGCAATAATCTTTTTTTTCTCAAATTTTTTTTTTATTTTTCAAATTCAGTGCAAACTTCACCCCCCCTCACCCCTTAAATGGCCGATCTCAATACCGAAAGATTGCCGAATTCCGGTAATCGCCACACAGGTAAAAAATGCACTCTCTAAAGCTAAGAATACAACATCCATGAGACCAGATGACATCCCAGGCTGTGTACTACATGAACTACAAAATGAACTGGCACCTCACCTAAGTGTCATGTTTAATCATAGCCTCACCTCAGGCTTCGTGCCCACTAAGTGGCGCACAGCTACAGTTATCCCACTCCACAAGGGGGAATCCACATTGGATCCTGGGAACTACTGCCCCATCAGTCTGACGAGCCTGATCTGCAAGGCCATGGAACGTATTATTATGGAACTTATAAACAAAGACATTGGTAACCTGCATACACTGGACCCCACACAGTTTGGGTTTGTGAAGGGCTGATCCTGTCTCCTGAACCTGATTGACTTCTTCGAATCAGTCTCCTTAGCCGTGGACAAGAGTAAGGTGGTCCACATAGCCTATCTGGACCTCGCCAAGGCGTTCGATACCATCTCCCACTCTGGAATCATAAATAAACATACTAAGCTGGGCATTAATCCCTACATCACTAGATGGGTTGCCAACTGGCTTACTGACAGAACCCACACTGTAAAAGTAGCCGACTGCAAATCCAGCTCCAGACAAGTGGAGTACCTCAGGGTTCAGTCCTGGGGCCGCTGTTGTTTGGCATCCACTTCTCTGAAGTACAGGCCGACACTAAGAGACTCTGGCTAACATAGTTCGCAGATGACTGCAAACTGGGAGCCATTATCGAATCCCCAAATGATGTGGCTATTCTACAAAAGGGCCTTACAGAAAGAGATGCTTGATGCCAGAGCCATGGGCTCAAGCACAATGCCAAGAAATGTATAGTTATCCCCTTTTGGAAAAAAACATGTACCCGTGAATTACCACATAGATGGCAGTACACTAAACACCGAAAGTGTGATAAGAGACTTAGGGACACAGGTGGGCAGTGGTCTCACCTTCGATAACCACATCGCCACAACTGTCAGGAAATCCTTCTATGTGGCACACCTCATCACTAAGGGCTTTTCATCCAGGAAAAAGGAGGTCATTGTCCCACCTGTACTCATCCCTCATTCGACCCATTACAGAATGCAGTGCCCGTTTGGTATGTACCTCTCAAGACATCTGCAACAACTGGAAAGGCTGCAGAAATACCTCACTAAAAGAATCACAGGCCTAAAGCAGATGCCCTATGCTGACCATCTAAAAAAAAACACCTATACTCTGTCGCATATCGTCTACTCATAGGCGATCTCTGCTTAACATACAAGGCCATGTCAAACCCAGAGCTGTTGGACATGCTACACTTAAAGAAATCCCAATCCGTCAAAGACACACATTCCAGAGATCTAAACCTTGTCATCACAATGAACAAAACATGCTGAAGGGATAGGTTCTTGACAGAGACTCCCCCGACTCTGGACTAGACTGCCAATACATGTCAAGCAGAGTGCCTCTTTGGCCTTCTTCAAAAGGAACCTTGATGATTGAATGGGAGATAGGACATTCACCCCAGGGATCACGTCAGTCGCCCTGCTAGACAGGGGTCCAGGGAAGTAAATACTGTGGGAAGAAATAGCCAGGGAATTGTTATGGCTAGGCTTGTATAGGCCCTAAGGCCGATTGCTTAGTACCAACCTATGAAATACATTTGAATGAATTCTAGTATTTATACATAACATCTTAAATAACTATGTACACTGTGTGCATTAGCCTGACACTATAACAGATATTAATGTATACAGTTACTTTATAAGTATGTCCAATCCATTATCAGAGCGTCTGATCAATTATCTTAGTGTCAGTCAATGGTAATAAGACTTTTCCCCAAGAGTTGTTGATAAATGGCTTTGGATAAATTCTTAGTTCTTTAATTTTAATTTCTAATAGTACTGTGGTTTTCAGTAGGCTGTGGAAGTCTTCCAAAGTTGATATTTTGTTTGTGTTCCATCTTTTTGTTAGGCACTTCCTTGAAATTGCAAGCATAGTCCATATTAGTGTCGGATAGAGTGATGTTTATGATGCTGGAAATTGATGGTGTAATGATGAATGTTAGTGCATATGCTCCACAAGTTGGGTGTACGATGGATGAAAAAGAAAAAATTTGGAGCGAGTTGGATGAAGTGGTGATGACTGTACCCAAGTGTGAGAGACTGATGATTGGAGCAGATTTCAGTGGACATGTTGGTGAAGGGAACAGAGGGGATGAGGAAGTGATGGGTAGATATGGTGTTAGGCAAAGGAATGCAGAAGGTCAGATGGTAGTGGATTTTGTGAAAAGGATGGACATGGCTGTGGTGAATATGTATTTTAACAAGAGGGAGGAGCATAGGGTGACATACAAGAGTGGAGGAAGATGCACACAGGCGGATTATATCTTATGTAGAAGGGCCAGTCTGAAGGAGATTGGAGACTTTAAAGTGGTGGCAGGGGAAAGTGTAGTTAGGCAGCATAGGATGGTCGTTTATAGGATGACATTGGTGATCAAGAAGAGGAGGATGAGTGTGAGGGCAACACCAAGGATCAAATGGTGGAAATTGAGAAAGGGTAATTGTGAGGTAGAGTTCTGGGAAGAGTTAATTCAGGCACTGGGTGCAGTGAAGAGTTACCAAATAGCTGGGTAACTACAGCAAAGCTAGTAAGAGAGATGGCTAGAAAGGTGCTTGGTGTGACATCTGGAAAGAGGAAGGAGGACAAGGAGACCTGGTGGTGGAATGAAGAAGTACAGGAGAGTATACAGAGAAAGAGGTTGGCGAAGAAGAATTGGGATTGTCAGAGAGATGAAAGTAGATGAGTATAAGGAGATAAGGTGCATGGACAAGAGAGAGGTGGTGAAGGCTAAGGATATGACCTATGAAGAGTTGTATGAAAGGTTTGACACTAAGGAGGGAGAAAAGGACCTGTACCGATTGGCTAGACAGAGGGGCCGAGCTAGTAAAGATGTGCAGCAGGTAAGGGTGATAAAGAATAATGAGGGAAATGTACTCACACGCGAGGAGAGTGTGTTGAGCAGATGGAAAGGGTACTTTTGAGGGGCTGATGAAGGAAGAGAATGAGAGGAAGAGAAGGTTGGATGATGTGCGGATAGTGAATCATGAAGTGCAGTGGATTAGCAAGGAGTAAGTAAGGATAGCTATGAAGAGGATAAAGAATGGAAAGGCTGCTGGTCCAGATGACATACCTGTGGAAGCATGGAGGTGTTTAGGTGAAATGGCAGTGGAGTTTTTAACTAGATTGTTTAATGAAATCTTGGAAAGTGAGAGGATGCCTGAGGAGTGGAGAAAAAGTATTTTGGTACCGATTTTTAAGAATAAGGGTGATGTGCAGAGCTGTAGTAACTACAGAGGGATTAAATTGATCAGTCACAGCATGAAGTTATGGGAAAGAGTAGTGGAAGCTAGGTTAAGAAGGGAGGTGATGATTAGTGATCAGCAGTATGGTTTCATGCCAGGAAAGAGCACTACAGATGTGATGTTTGCTCTGAGAGTGTTGATGCAGAAGTACAGAGAAGCTCAGAAGGAGTTGCATTGTGTCTTTGTGGACTTAGACAAAGTATATGACAGGGTGCCTAGAGAGGAGTTGTGGTATTGTATGAGGAAGTCGGGAGTGTCAGAGAAGTATGTAAGAGTGGTACAGGATATGTACAAGGGTAGTGTGACAGTGGTGAGGTCTGCGGTGGGAGTGACGGCTGCGGTTAAGGTGGAAGTGGGATTACATCAAGGATTAGCTCTGAGCCCGTTCTTATTTGCAGTGGTGATGGACAGATTGACAGACGAGATCAGACAGGAGTCCCCGTGAACTATGATGTTTGCAGATGACATTATGATCTGTAGTGAGAGTAGGGAACAGATGGAGGAGACCCTGGAGAGGTGGAGATATTCTCTAGCGAGAAGAGGAATGAAGGTCAGCATGACTAAGACAGAATATATGTGTGTGAATGAGAGGGAGGATAGAAGAATGGTGAAGATGCAGGGAGTAGAGGTGGCAAAGGTGGATGAGTTTAAATACTTGGGATCAGCAGTTCAGAGTAATGGTGAGTGTGGAATAGAGGTGAAGAAGAGAGTACAGGCTGGATGGAGTGGGTGGAGAAGTGTCAGGAGTGATTTGTGACAGACAAGTACCAGTAAGAGTGAAAGGGAAGGTCTACAAGAGGGTAGTGAGACCAGCTATGTTATATGGGTGGGAGACGGTGGCATTGACGAAAAGGCAGGAGTCAGAGCTTGACGTGGCAGAGTTGAAGATGTTAAGATTTGCACTGGGTGTGACGAGGATTAGGAATAAGTATATTAGAGGGTCAGCCCAGGTTGGAAGGTTTGGAGACAAAGCCAGAGAGGCAACATTATGTTGGTTTGGACATGTGCTGAGGAGGAATGCAGAGTATATTGGGAAAAAGATGCTAAGGATGAAGCTGCCAGATAACAGGAAAAGAGGAAGGCCTAAGATGACGTTTATGGATATGGTGAGAGAGGACATGCAGGTGGTTGGTGTGACAGCACAAGATGCAGAGGACAGAAAGAAATGGAAACAGTTGATCCACTGTGGCGACCCCTAACGGGAGCAGCCGGAAGAAGAAGAAGATACATGTTTGACCTATTCAAATGAGGACCTTTGTTTACATTTAGTAAGACAGGCGCTTTAGTTATATAAAATGATGCATTAAATAAAGCTAGTAAAAAGTTATTAATGCCATTCCAAAATGGCTTAATTTTAACACAATCAAAGAAAATGTGGTTCCAGTCTGCATTGTGTACTGTCTCACATCTCCAACATATTCCGTTTATGGAATTAACTAATTTTACTGATTCTGTCTGGGGTTAAGAATGCTCTGTGCAAGCATTTCCAATTAAAAACTTTCCAGTATTGTGTAAAGGATGTATATTTTATTGATAATAAAATATTTGTTTTAATATCTTCAGTTAAATATATTGAGTGTCCTTTTGTTATATATTTTCAATATGAGGGTTTGGGTGTTGTTTTATAGTTTATCAATATTTTGTAAAATTTTGAAATACTGTTTCCCATGTCAAGTCATTATATATGATTTCATATATGTATTTCATAAATTTCTTTAAATGAAGAAATGTTAATTATTCTACTTAAATCTTGCGAATATGACAGAATACTCTGTAAAGTTTGCCAGTCCTGTTGTGGAATTTATGTTGTTTTTATTACTTGCATATCTAAAACATTTAGATGCTATGTAGTCCTATCTCGCCGTAATTCTTGCTGGATGGGTTTGGAGCCTATTCTTGGCTCCGACTCGGCCAAAGCTCGAGAGCTTTTACTGGCTCGAGGGTAATCCCTATCCCATGGTGCCTCACGGCAATTCCACAGATCTCGTTTGCCACAAAAGCTTTGAGGTTGTCTCTTTACTGGCTCGTTGGCTAAGTAGAAATTTTTTTGATAAATCTTATTTCTAGTCTATTTTCTTCATATTTCCACCTTAATAGTTGTTATCTGTTACCTGTCTGATTGTTGTTGAGTGCTTGATCCCCTATTCCACTTTTTTAGGATTGTACGGCCTGTTTTAGTTAGAGGGCCTTTCCACCCTGAGTGCTAAAAAAAAAAAAAAAGCCTTTTCTTCTCTTCATAACTTTGCTGTTCGTTTATCGTTGGTATTAATATTGTAATTGTTGTTAGCGTTGTTTTCTTGCCAGCATGTCCAAAGAGAAAGAGAACATAAGGAACAACACCCTTCTGGGTTCAAGAAATTTGACAAATGTTCACAAAAAATGTCATTGACTGACAGTCACACTAGTTGTGTGTACTGTCTGGGAGAGGCTCATTTACAAGAACCCTGTATTTTTTGCCATGCCTTCAGTACTAGGGTACTTAATGAGAAAAAACGTAAATTGATTGACAGGGGTTTTATGACTAGTTCCTTCCAGGAACAGCTGGAACTTGGTCAGACAGCTCCCAAAACTGTGAAGAGAAAATCTTCGGTTCCTGCATCAGTGCCATCTAAAAAGTCTAAAGTGACGGAGCCAAGGAGTTCTGGCTCCTATTCCGCTTCTTCCATCTCTGTGCCGAGGCAGCCTTTGGTACCGAGACACTCACCAGTTATTGACCCTATTTCTCCAATTTTGAGGTCTCCTATTTTAGAAAAGAAATCTCCCTCTATCTCCACCCATTCCTCCAGGACACTTTCAGATGAGGATATTGAGCTGGTGGTAAAGAGGTTGCTCTGTGATCTGGCTCTGGCCAAAAAGTTAGCGCTTCTGGACCCAAGGCTTCGGAGCTGTCCCATCTCCAGACTGCTGCTCCTCCTCCAACTGCTTCGCTCTCTGAGTCTAGCACTTCGGGTTCTTATGCGTTGGATCCTTCAGTTCTGAGAATTTTTCCTGCTTCCTCAGAACCGATAACTCTATCCTCAGCGGCTCAGGAGCCGAGGGATCTGGGAGCCGATGCGCTCGAGTCGACTCCAAGAGGGATAGTCACCCCGGTTTTTCTTTGGAACTGACCCTCCCTCTCGGTGCTTTGGCTTGATTGAGCTCGGTTCCCACATCTGCTTCGGAACCTGTCCCTCCTGCTCAGAGCCGACCTTCTGTCTCCTCGGAGCGGAGGTAGTCTTCGGAGCGGGGTGGAAAGGCCTTTGAAGCAATAGAGAAAGCCTTGTCCACTGCCAAAGCCCTGCCTTTGGACCCGATGTCCCACCAGCAGCCGGCAGCAACCTTTTCTCCCCCGCCAGCCCCTGAGTGTAGGGAACCAGAGACTCAAGCAGCCCCCATTGGAGGTGTCCCCTCTTCTGAGACTGCCACAGACTATCCCACTGGAGAGCTTCCTCAGACGAGACTTTGTAAGAGGAAGCACATTGACTCACCTGAGTCTGTCACATCAGACACTGATTTGGATGAGTCGTAATGGTCCCCTAGATCCCCCTCTGAGGATGTCTCTTTTGCTGACATCCTTGAAATACTTAGACAGGGGTGATTGGAAGACCTCTAACCCTACTGAGGATGAATCAGTGTATCTTGAGGCCTTTGGTTCCCGACTTTCCACCTCCTGGGTGACACCGCCTTATGACCAACTCTTGGGGGTCATATCCCGGAAAGACTGGACCTGTCCGGACACAGTGGAACCTGTCCCAAGGAGGCCAAACAAATTTATGACTGCCCCAGAAGATCAGTTCTTTCCTTCTATGGATGTTCCTGTGGATGCTATGGTGGTAGCAGCGGCCACAAAAAAGGAGTTGTTCAAGACATCTTATAATATCCATCCTCCTAATAGCGTCCAGGATGATGGATAGGTATGGAAAGTGCACCTTCTCTTCAGCGACTTTACCTTATGATCACTGAATTACCTGTCCCATTTTACTAGACTTCAAAGGGATCTCCGGAAGGAGTTGGGAGACACTCTTCAGGGTTCAGTAGCTTTGGGATCCATGGACAAAAAGGTATCTGCGCAGCTCTTCACCCTTACCTCTATTGCTAACTCCTCCATGAGGCTGATTTCCTATGCAGCCCATGGAGCAAGCAGGGCAGCCGCAGCAGGAATTTCTCTTAGGATACATTCCTGGAATGGTCTGTGTAACTTCACGGAATCCTTTAAGTCTTCCTTTACCAATTTCCCCTTTGGTGGTTCAACTCTGTTTGGACTGCAGGTAAAAGAGACTTTGACCAGGTGTGAGTAGGAGGGGAAAACCTTATCTGCTGTTGGAGTCCGTTTCTCCCTTTCTTCTAGACCCTATCCCAAGGATCAAACAGGAGGGAAAGTATGGTTCCGTAAATTCCATAAAGGTTTCCCTCAGGCGCAAGGTCAGCCCTCTCCTAGAGGCAGAGGATATAATGGAAGATGCCACCCCCACAGCAGCGGAGGTCCGCAGCATCAGGGAGATAGGGATACTTTCTCTGATCGTCCCTTCCATCGCCCCTGAGAGGTTGCCCGACTGTCCGTCTCTGGAGGTAGTCGGGTGTTGTCTTTCACTGTACCCAAACGCCTGCCTACAAATTTCCCAGGATCGTTGGGTACAAACCATAATATCCAGAGGTTACCTTATTCCCTTTGTTTCCAATCTCCCCGGTAAACTGGTCTCTACCAGACGTGCTACCCATTCAATTAGACCGTGCAGCATCAGAGGTCATCTCGTTGCTCCAAAAAAAAAGAGAGTCCTCCAAGAAGTCCCCACAGAGCAAATAGGATCCAGAACTTATGATTCTTTTTAGTTCCAAAGCAGACAAGGGGACTGGAGGTCAATTCTAAATCTCAGCAAACTCAACAAGTCTGTAAAGAAATCGAAGTTCCGTATGATCACTCTGCAGTCGATATTTCCCTTTATCGGAAAAGACAATTTTATGTGCTGAATAGATCTTAAGGACGCGTACTACCACATCAAAATGGACAGGCGCTCCAGAAGACACCTATGCTTTCGGCTGGGAGCCAGGCATTTTCAATTTCAAACACTGCCCTTTGGCCTCACTACAGCTCCCTGAGTGTTCACCAAATGTATGGCAGTGGTAACGGCTCACCTGAGATGTCATAGGATTCCAGGTGTTTCCGTACCTAGACGACTGGCTCCTCACTGCTACCACCAAGCACCAACTAATCAGAAACAAGAGACGAGACTCTATCCTTGTGCAACAGTCCTAGGCATTACAGTAAACCTAAAAAAGGCAGCCTTATATCCATCGCAGTGCATTGTATTCTTAGGCTCAGAAATAGACTCAACCACCATGACAGCAAAACTGACACCAGAAAGGAGAGAATCGTTCCACAACCAAGTCAGATCCTTGCTGAAGAAAGACAAAGTAAAGGCCACGATCATCCTTCAGGTCTTAGGGACTATGGCTTCCACCATTTTCTTAGTTCCCCTAGCCCATCTGAACATGAGAGTACTTCAGTGGCTATTTGCCCAGTGGTCAATGCAGGATCTCCCCGTCTCACCAAATACTCATCACAAACTCCTGCAAGAAGGCTCGAACATGGTGGTTACATACAGATCCAACTTCATCTAGGTCGCCCACTTGCTCCGCCTCAACAAAATGCAGTATTGACCACGGACGCTTCCTAGATAAGGTGGGGAGGCATTATCTGGGAATGATGGTCCAAGGTATTTGGCAGGATCACGAGAACCACTTGCACATAAATGTTCTGGAGATGAGAACGGTGCTATACGCGTTGCAAGCACATCACAGATATTCATCGTGTTTCACTGTTGCAGTCATTACTCTTAGGTTATCCTGCTGGCAGGCTTCCCGCAGTCAGCCAGAATTCCAAAGTCTAGGTCCGGCGTCGCTTGCTGTCGCCTGTTCCCTGACGTCAGTGCGCCAGGAGTATAAAAGATGTAGCCGACACCATTTTCTTCAGTCTCTCTTGCCACGCGGTGCCAGAAGCAAAAGCAGTTTGCAAGTGCCGGTCGGCCGACTCCTGAAATTTTCAAATCTGAATTTCGGAACTGAAGTCTTCATTAAAGCTAAGTACCCCGTTGGGTAAACTTTTTTCTTGCTCCAGACCGATGTCAGAAAAAGTTAACAGTTGTATTTCTTGTGGGAAGCAAATACCTCATAAGGATTTTCATTCTTACTGTATTCCTTGCCTAGGCCCCAAACACAACGTTGCTAGCTGTCGGTTTTGTGCTAGATTCAACCAACGCACTATCAAGCGTCTGTTCGATTGTGCATTTTATTACTTTGGCTGAAGATTTAATCATATAATGCCGGCGGAACAGCCGACAACCGGAGTTTACAAAAAACACAAGGAAAAGGATAGGTATCCGAGGTCCAAAACAGATGACGAAGCCTCTTCTAGGCCAGTCGCCAGTTCTCAGTGAGGCACTTTCGCAGCCCCTGGCGCCCGCTACCTCAGAGCCACAGGCCGCTACCGACTCCCACGTGGAGCCGACTGGGCCTCTGGAAACGCAAGGTATTGGACACTTGGAAATCAATCCCTCAGATGGGTCCGGAGCCGCTGAGCAGGCATCGGCTTCTGAGGGTGTCGTCAGACCTACACAACTATATGTTAAACCATCCTCAGCTTCAAAGACTAAAGCAGCTCTAAAGACAAAGAAACAAGTACAGCATTCTCGTATTCAGACTTCCATGCCTAAAAAACAGATGCTCAAAATGGCCGAAGACCTAATTACTTTGATCAGGGTCTCCCATCTCCCTCCTGATAAGAGGCCTAGGCAAGAGACAGAGTATGATTCTTCTGATCGGGTATCTATTTCCTCTGATTCCTCTTCTGAACAGGATTACTCCATGCTTCCCTATGAGGATTCTTATGCTGAAGAATCCATTCCTTCAGCCTCTCCTCCTGAGGACTATTCTTTTGGGGAAACACTGCATACTATGAGGGAGCATTTCCACTGGGAGAGCCAAGAATATTCTGAGTCTAAGAAAAGGCTCAGAGACTTCCTGATTCTTCCTCAGCACAGACCCCTTGCCATTCCACCTGTTCTAGAAATTGTAGATGATGTATTTTCAGAGTCTGGACTGTCCCCTGACTCTTTACCACCTGCACCTGCTAAGCCAGGCAGATACTACAGGGTCCCGGATTCTCATAAATTCCTATATAAAAACCCCGCTGCTGATCCAGAAACTATATCTCAGGGTCCCAAGGGGGTTAAGGCTTCCACTGCAAAAAACCCTGTCCCCTCTGATAGGGATTCTAGGGCTCTAGACAGATGGGGGGGGGGGGTATACACTTCTGCCAACCTGGCTGTAAGGGCTTTAAATTGTCAATTTCATATGCTTAAATATCAGCAATATTTAATGTCACTACTTAAACAGAAAATGTTGACAAATGCTGAATGTTGAGAACAAGGAATTGCAGGATTTATTGCATGCAACTGAACAAGTGGGAAAAGCATACTTTGCAATGTGGTTATGATTCACTGGAGGCCTCTTGCAGGGTCGCTGTTACAGGTTCTGTTATTAGAAGGCATGCTTGGTTAAAGGAACAAAATCTGCCTGATCATGTGTGCACCATTACAACATGATACTTTGTTTGGTACTAAAGCAGAAGAGGTGTTGAAAAAAATGGAGGATAAAGCAGTTTTCTTTTGACAGCCCCCTTAGGGGGAAAACTAGCACTTTTTTCATCAAATTGGCATATGGTTACCCAAGACAAATGGGTTCAGAACATAGTGTCCCAAGGCTACAGGTTCCATTTTCACACTCTACCAAGGTCAAAGGGCATGCCAGACCTGCCACACAATCAATGGGCAGAGGCACAAAAACAAATTACAGCCCTCATGGACATGAAGGCCATTCAGCAAGTACCACGACAAGAGCAGGGGAAGGATTTTACTCCAGACTTTTCCTAGTACCCAGGAAGGACAAAACCTGGAGACCAATTCTGGACCTGTCTATACTAAATACGTTTCTGGAAGTTCCAAAATTCAAGATGTTGACTCTTCAGCAGCTACTGCCCATGCTGGGCAAGAGGGTTTGGCTAGTAACTTTGGACCTAAAAGAGGCATACCTGCATGTCCCAATCAGACAATCTTGCAGAAGATACCTCAGATTCATAGCTGGCTCAATTCATTACCAGTTCTCTGCACTGCCCTTTGGCTTATCTACTGCGCCCAGGGTCTTTACAAAATGCCTGGCACCAGTAATTGCGTTTTGCAGACAAAAAGGAATTCAAATATATCCCTACTTGGACGACTGCCTAATTCAAGCAGAGAACAAAGACACTCTTTTAAAGCATCTGGCGTTTGTAAAAAGATTACTAATTGGCCTAGGGTACACATTAAACAAAAAGAAATCAAAACTAGTTCCCTCTCAAGAGATAATATTCCTGGGTGCAACCTTAAATACAACTGCCCAGATGGCTTATCTCACGCCAGAAAAGCAAAAACAACTGACTACTTACTTCAAGAAATTGGCAACAAAAACCCACTTATCTGCAAGGAAAATCCTGCAGGCCTTGGGTTTCATGGCATCCTGCATTCTACTAATTCCGTATTCCAGACTGCATATGAGGAAACTACAGTGGTATCTGAAAAGTGTTTGGACTCAGCATTGCCACAGCCTGGAGACAGTAATTGCACTCATTCCCTGCCTACAACAGGAGTTTCGATGGTGGGCAGAAGCCTGTCACCACAACAAGGGTCTGCCATTCAGTTTACCCACAGCCAGACAAACACTGACAATGGATGCATCAGATTGCCTGGGGGGCCCATATGGCAGGAAAATGTATTCAGGGCACATGGCCTGCAAACCAGTTGCATCTTCACATCAATCAAAAAGAGATGCTAGCTGTTCAAAATGCCCTGACATCTTTCAAGGATCTGCTTCATCCAGGACAATTACTGATAAAGACAGACAACACTACGGTCATGTGGTACATAAACAAGCAGGGAGGTACTCATTCCTACCCCCTCTGCAGACAAGCAATGATCTTATGGGACACAGCATTGGCCTTTCAAGTCCACCTGCAAGCACAATTCCTGCCAGGAAAAACAAATACTCTGGCAGACGAACTAAGCAGAAACCTCATGGATCCCCACGAATGGAAACTGGATCCACAAGTCTTCAGGATTAAAATAAGAAATGGGGATGCCCAGACATAGATCTATTTGCCTCCCCTCACAACTGTCAGTTGCAGAGATTTTGAACAATGATTTACCACAAGCAAGCATGGAAAGTGGACGCCCTATCATTCAGCTGGAAAAATCTAACAGTATATGCTTTTCCCCCACTACCTCTCCTTCCCAGTGTACTCCTAAAGGTCAGACAGGAGAAGCCAAAAATGATTCTGATTGCACCAGACTGGCCCCGCCAGCACTGGCACCCAATCCTAAAGAGCTTGTCTCAAAGTCCAGCATGGATATTGCCTCAAACTTCTCACTTGCTGACCCAACAAAACAATCAGATCCTGCACAGTCATCTCAGGACCTTAAATCTGGCAGCATGGCGGATAATGTAGCCATTCAGAACACTCCTCTTTCAAAAGCTGTTATAGATATTATCTTGGAGGCCAGGAGGCCCAGTACCAGAAACTCTCATGCAGAAAAATGGAAGAGATTCTGTGCTTGGAACCAGGAACAAGGAATTGACATGTCTGTACCAAACATTCCTCAGATTTTACAAAACCTGACTGAGATGCTGAACAAAGGCCTTTCTTTCTCATCAATTAAGATTCATGCCTCTGCCATTTCCGCACATTACAATATGGAACCACCTATCTTTTCTCATCCTTTAATAAGGCAGTACCTCAGAGGGGCCAAAAACATTAGGCCTCCAAGGAGAGCACCAATTCTGGCCTGGGACCTCAATTTTGTTTTGGAAAAACTCACACTGCCTCCTTTCGAGCCAACATCAACAGCAGATATTAAATTCTTATCCTGGAAATCAGCTCTGCTCCTAGCCATAACCTCTGCAAGGCGAGTCTCGGCGTTACAAGCACTCATGGCTGTGAAACCTTTCATCATTTTTCATCCAGACAGGGTTTCTCTGAGGACAAACCCTACATTTATGCCCAAGGTGGTGTCCACTGTGGCCCTCAATCAAACCATTCACTTGCCTACCATTTACCCAAATCCATAGATCAAGGGTGAGAAAATTCTGCATTCTTTGGACATACACAGGCAGTTACGCTTCTACTTGGACAGAACTAAAGCTTTTAGAAAGACTGAGCAACTTTTCGTGTCATATGCTGCAGGATCACAAGGAAAGGCTATATCAAAACAGACTTTTTCTAAATGGATAGGCCATTGCATCCTTTTCTGCTATTCTCAACATGGCAAATCAGTGCCTAAGGGCATTAGGCCTCATTCCACCAGAGCAGTAGCCACTTCAGCAGCCTTCCTCAGAGGAGTACCAACCAAAGAAATCTTAGAAGCTGCAACTTGGAGTTCAGTGCACACCTTTGCAAAGCACTACCACTTGCCTCTCTACTCTAAGTCCAGAGCAGGCTTCGCCACTGCAGTTCTGCAGGGCCTCATAGCCTCTCCTAATCCTATTTAGCTCAGCCACCCTTCCTCAGCTTTGGGATTCAACCCAAGAGTAATGACTGCAACAGTGAAACACGATGAACATAGTACAGTTGTGTACCTATCATAAATGTAGATGCTCGAGTGTATTCACTGTTGCAGTCCAGGTTACCCACCCACCATCCCCCTTCTCTTTGCTGGGACTTATCTGCACTTCTCTATCCTATACAACCTTTTTGGTGTATTTGCTTGTAGATAAAGGAAATGTTATTTTTGTGTATGTATTTCTTATTGATATATTTTTCAGCCTACCTATTTGGGGCATCTGACATCTGGGGCAAGAAAAACTGAAGAAAATGGCGTCGGCTGCATCTTTTATACCCCTGGCGCACTGACGTCAGGGAAGAGGCGACAGCAACCAATGCCGGACCTAGACTTTGGAATTCTGGCCGACTGCGGGAAGCCTGCCAGCAGGAGACCCCAAGAGTAATGACTGCAACAGTGAATGCACTTGAACATCTACATTTATGGTAGGTACACAACTGTACTTTCTCTTCCCAATGGGACAATTGCAATTCAGTCAGATAACATGTCTGTAGGGTGGTACATAAACAAGCAAGGAGGAACCAAATCTTACCCACTTTGTCAAGAGGCCTTAAGAGTATGGAAATGGGCGATGGACACACAATGTTTTCTGGGAGCAACACACATCCCGAGGAGGTCCAGTGTGATAGCAGACAAACTCAGTCGAACAATTCTGATGCCTCACGAGTGGTCCCTGAATTCAGAAGTTGCGGAAAAAAGTTTTTGCAAATGGGGCCAGTATTGCTGCAACCTATTCACCACGTACATGAACACCAATGCAGCAGCTACTTTGCCCTAATTCCCCAACTGGGGATGTCACCCAGGGATGCTCTGGTCCACAATTGGCCTTCAGACTCCTTTATGCTTTTCCACCCTTTCCTCTCATACCAAAAGTGATTCAGAAAGCAAAACTGTTGGAGAGTACCCTGATCCTCATTGCTCCTTCCTGGCCTCGTCAGGTATGGATGCTCTTCGTGTTTCACATTTGGGTTATCTGTTTGCAGTAGCCCTCAGTCAGCCTGATTATCAAAGTCTTGGGTCCTGCGTTGGTTGCTGTCTCATCTTACATGACGTGAGGTAGTCAGGGGTATAAAGCATGCAGCCGACGCAAGTACATCAGTCTTTCTTGCCGTGCGGTGCCTGAAGCAGAAGCAGTTCGCAAATGCCGGTTGGCCGACTCCTGAAATTTTCGTTTTCGAGTTTCAGATCTGAAGTCTTCAGCTAAGCTAAGTACCCCTTTGGCAAACCTTTTTCTTCCTCTAAACCAATGTCAGTAAAAGTTAACAATTGTATTTCTTGTGGAAAGCAAATGCCTCATAAAGATTTTCATTCGTACTGCATTCCTTGCTTAGGCCCAGACCACGACGTACCTTGCTCTCGGTTTTGTGCCTTATTCAAACCTCGTACTTTTCGTCGTCTGTTCATTTACACATCTAAATATTTTGGTACTCTGTTCAATTATCCAGAAATGGCTTTGGTAAGCCACCCGACTACCGACATTCCGAAAAAACGCAAAGATAAAGACAGAGACAGACCGCATAGGTCCAAAGCTGCCGACAACACTTCTCCTAAGCTAGTCGCCAGTTCGCCGATACTCAGTGAGGCACTTTCGCAGCCCCTAATACCTGCTACGTCAGACTCGCAGGCCCTCTACTGAGATCCATTCGAAGTCTGGTATGCCGCAAGATGCTTCTTCGACTTTGGAACCTGCAGATGTCTCTACCTTGGATGGGTCCGGAGCTGCTGTGCAGGCACCGGCTTCTGAGGGTGTATTCAGGCCTACTGACTTGCATATTAAACCGACAACATCTTCTTCTTCAAGGCCTAAAGCTCGATCCATGCCTAGAAAACAGACGCCCAGACCGCATGGTCAGGCCCCTATGCCTAAAAAACAAATGATAAAAATGGCTGAAGACCTTATTACTCTAATCAGGGGAAGCCACCTTTCCCCCTCTAAGAGACCTAGGACTGATTTTCCTTCGGATTCTTCTGATCAGGACTCTGAAATTTCTGTTTTCTCTGATTAGCAGGATTTGCCCTTATCTACCTATGAGGATTCTGATGCAGAGGACTCCTTTCCCTCTGCTTCCCCTCCAGAGGATTTCTCTTTTGCTGAAACCTTGCATACTCTTGGGGAGCATTTTCTCTGGGAAAGCCAGGATTACTCTGACTCCAAAAAGAGGCTTAGAGAATTCTTGCTCCTGCCTCAACGCAGGCCTTTAGCTATCCCTCCTGTACTGGACATTGTAGATGATGCCTTCTCGGAATCTAGCCTGGCCCCTGACTCTTTATCTCCTGCTCCCAGAAAACCTGATAGGTATTATAGAGTACCTGACTCTCACAAGTTCCGCTTTAAAAATCCTACTGTGGATCCTGAGACCATTTCACAGGGACCCAAGGGCATTAAGGCTACTACTGCCAAAAAATCCTACCCCCTCTGATAGAGATTCCAGGGTGCTGGATAGATCGGGTAAGAAGGTGTACACGTCTGCAGCCTTGGCCATTAGGGCCTTAAACTGCCAGTTTCATATGTTAAAGTATCAGCAGCATATTATTGGATTGCTTAAACAGAAAATTATGTTTATTCCTGACTGTGCTGAAAATAAAGATTTACATGATGTAATGCATTCTGCTGAACAAGTTGGAAAACATACTTTGCAATGTGGTTTTGATTCATTAGAGGCATCTTGCAGGGCTGCTGTCACTGGGTCTGTACATAGAAGGCATGCTTGGCTTAAGGAGCAATCCTTGCCAGATCATGTTAAAGCTAAATTACTGGATGCTCCCTTAAACCAAGACCGCCTGTTTGGCAGCAAAGCAGAAGTACTTAAAAAGATGAAGGAAAAAGCTAAATCTATGTAAACTGTTAAAGATTTCCTGCAAGTACAGCCTCCCAGATTTAGTAGGCATTGGCTCTCTAAGAACTGGTCCTTTCCTGCCTCTTCCAGGCCTTCTCAGTCCAAACCCAAAACTAGTAGAACACCCAGGCTTCAGTCCCAAGGTACTCGCAGGCCTAAGCAGTGGGGGCTCCCACTTTCAAAGCAGGGAGTAGTAAGACTCCCCCCATGGTAAACTCTCTCAATGACTTAACTTTAAACCTTCCAAGCCCTCCTCAACTGACTGCTCTTTTAGAGGGAAAGATTGCCCTGCGTTCAGAAAATTGGGAACTCATTACCCAGGACAAATGGGTTTTAAATATAGTTTCCCAAGGATACAGATTCCACTTCCACTCCTTAACCCCAATCAGTTGGCCAGACCTACCCCCAAATCAGTGGGCAGAGGCTCAAAAGCAAGTTCTCAATCTTTTAAGCATCAGGGCTATTCAACCTGTCCCAGAAGAAGAATGGGGACAAGGTTTCTACTCAAGACTTTTTCTGGTACCCAGAAAAGGCAATTCCTGGCGTCCTATCCTGGACCTGTCTATCCTAAACACATTTTTGGTAACCCCAAAATTCAAGATGCTAACTCTTCAACTGCTTCCCATACTAGGCAAAAATGCTTGGTTGGCAACACTGGATTTAAAGGAAGCCTACCTGAACATCCCAATAAGGGAATCTTGCAGAAGATACCTACGCTTCAAAGCAGTCTACATACACCATTAGTTCTCTGCACTGCCCTTTGGCTTATCTACTGCGCCCAGGGTATTCACAAAGTGCCTAGCTCCAGTCTTTGCATTTTGCAGGCAAAGAAATATTCAAATATACCCATACCTGGATGATTGTCTAATTCAGGCAGAAAGCCAGAACATACTATTAAATCATCTGGCATTTGTAAAGAAATTGCTAACATCTCTGCGATACACCATAAACGAAAATAAATCACATCTTGTACCCTGCCAACAAATTGTATTCCTGGGAGCAAGCTTGAATACAACTTCCCAGATGGCGTACCCACTCCAGAGAAACAAATTCAATTGACAGTCTACTTCAATCTACTGGCCACCAAGACCCAGCTATCTGCAAGGAAAATACTGCAAGCCCTGGGGTTCATGGCCTCTTGCATTCTAGTAATTCCATATGCAAGACTGCATATGAGGAAACTACAATGGTATCTAAAAAGCCTATGGTGTCAACATTCTCAGGATCTAGAATCAATGATTCCTATCATACCTTGTCTACAGATAGAGTTCCTTTGATGGGCAGAGGCCTGCCACCAAAACAAGGGACTGACATTCACTCTAGCCCCTGCCGCCCAAACCTTAACAATAGACTCACCCAAATCAAATGCACTTGCATATCAATCAAAAAGAAATGTTAGCTGTACAGAATGCTCTGACAGCCTTTAAGGACCACATTCTTCCAGGACAATTATTGGTAAAGACTGACAACACCACTGTTATGTGGTACATACAAGCAGGGGGAACCCACTCATACCCTCTCTGCAGATTAGCCGTGGCTCTGTGGAACACAGCCTAGTGCTACCAAGTGCACTTGCAGGCTCAGTTCCTGCCAGGAAAGCTAAATACACTGGCAGACAACCTAAGCAGAAATCTCATGGTCCCACACGAGTGAAAACTGGAACCAAAGATATTCAACATGCTGAGAAATAAATGGGGAGCCCAGAGATAGACCTGTTTGCCTCCCCCCAGAACTACCAGTTGGACAAACTTTGCACAAGGACTCCCTGCAAACAAGCTTGGAAAATGGATGCCCTTTCCTTCACCTGGAAAAACCTATCAGCTTATGACTTTCCCCCTCTGCCTCTCCTCTCCAAGGTACTACTAAAGATCAAACATGACAAACCAAGGACAATACTGATTGCACCAGACTGGCCATGCCAACACTCTAGTGTAGTCTGTCACTGCTGGCACCAAGGCACCTGCCTCAGACCCCTGCACTGCTGTCCCAGCAAGGGGGCCAGATTCTGCACCCACAACTTCAAACCCTGAACCTGGCAGCCTGGCTGATTACCAGATCTCTCCATTACCATCCGTCAGTAAGCAAGTGATGGATGTCATCCTGGAGGCAAGGAGGCCTAGTACTAGAAAATCCTATGCTGAAAAATGGAAAAGATTCTGTTCCTGGAGACAAACTCAGGGGATGGGCACAGCAGTGCCCAATTTACCCTATATTCTTCAGTACTTAACTGAGATGCTTCACAAGGGCCTTTCCTTTTCTTCCATCAAAATTCATGCCTCAACCATTTCAGCTCATTACAACACAGAACCTCCCCTCTTCTCTCATCCACTGCTGAAGCAATTCCTCAGAGGGGCCAAAAGCTTAAGACCACCCAGGAGAGCCCCTACTCCAGCCTTGGACCTTAACTTTGTATTGGAAAAGCTCACTCTACCTCCCTTTGAGCCAGCTGCAAATGCAGAGTTGAAATTCCTTTCTTGGAAAACAGCCTTCCTTCTAGCCATCACTTCAGCAAGAAGGGTGTCTGAATTACAGGCCGTCATGGCAGTGGAGCCTTTCATCATCTTTCATGCTGACAGGGTGTCCCTTAGGACCAATCCCTCCTTCATGCCCAAGGTTGTATCCGGTGTGGCCCGTAATCAGTCTATTCATTTGCCAACCTTCTTTTCTAATCCACAAAAGAAAGGGGAACGAATACTGCACTCCTTGGATGTGCACAGACAACTTGGATTTTACTTGGACAGGACTAAGCCTCTCAGGAAATCTGAACAGCTGCTGGTTGCATTTGCTGCATGGGCAGAGGGGAAGGCCATTTCAAAGCAAACCATTTCTATGTGGATATGCCATTGCATTCATTTCTGCTATAAACATCATGGAAAACCTACCCCACAGGGGATAAGATCACATTCAACCAGTGCTGTCCCTACCAGGAATATCCTAGAAGCTGCTATCTGTAGTTCTGTACATACCTTCACCAAGCATTACCACTTGCCAGTTTTTTCTAAATCTAGAGCTGGATTTGCCACTGCAGTCTTGCAGGGCCTTATAGCTGGTCCTAATGCTATCTAATTACCTCCTACCATCCTTAGCTTTGGGAATCTACCCAAATGTGAGGACTGCAATAGTCCAACACGAAGAACATAGTGCAGTTGTGTACACTTACCATAAATGTGGATGTTCGAATGTATTCACTGTTGCAGTCCTGGTTACTCTCCCTCCATCCCCTGACTTCTATTGACTATATCTCTATTCTTGTTTACTATGCTTAAAGCTTTTTGGTGTATTTGCTTTTTTGTTGGAGGTGTAACCTTGTATATAATTGCTTCCCATTATGGGGGCACCTGACATCTGGGGCAAGAAAAACTGATGTAATGGCATTGACTGCATGCTTTATACCCCTGACTACCTGACGTCATGGAATATGCGACAGCAACTGACGCAGGACCCAATACTTTGATAATCAGGCCGACTGAGGGCTACTGCAAGCAGGTAACCCAAATGTGATGACTGCAACAGTGAATACACTCGAACATCTACATTTATGGTAAGTGTACACAACTGTACTTTCCCCTTCCTGTGGCCCTATCTCTTGGAGGAACCATGGATTCTGAAACCATCTCCAGACCTCCTGATTCATCTGTCAGGGCAGTTCCGTCCTACTATTCAAACCCTGAAATTGACAGCATGGCTGCTCCAATTGCATGAATAAGCAGGTGTGTTTCCCTTTCCTCTACAGTCAAACACATTCTGATTTCTTCACTTAAACCTTCCACCAGGAAGTTATAGTCCAGTAAATGGAAAAGGTTCTCCATTTGGGCAACAAACCAAGGCATAGATCCCTACTCAGTTCCTATAGAGTCTATCCTGTCCTTCCTAGCATTCATGTTTCATGAAGGAGCTGCAGCTGCTACTATTAGAGTTCAGTTAGCTGCCATCTCTAATTTTCATTTTGGCTACATGGGAAAGAAATCCAATCATATCCCACTCTTTATGCAAAACCTTTCTGAAAGGAGTACTCCTTCTCAGACCTCCAATCAGGCAACCACTGGAGCCCTGGAACATAAATCTTGTTCTTGCGTCTTTAATTTCTCCACCTTTTGAACCCTCTTCTTCATCAGATCTGAAATTCTTGTCTTGGAAGACATTGTTTTTAGTGACTATAACATCTGCTAGGAGAGTTTCAGAATTGCAAGCCCTCACCATTCAACCTCCTTAGATTGTTTTCCACAAGGATAGAGTCTCGCTTAGAACTAATCCTTCCTTTCTTCCTAAGGTATGTTCACAGCATAATCTCAACACAGCTATCGAACTACCAGTTTTCTTCCCAAATCATACTAATAAATCAGCATACAGACTACAATTGGATGTCCAAAGAATTTTCAGATTTTACCTGCACAGAACTAAACAATTTTGAAACTCAGATCAATTGTTTATTTCCTTTTCAGACAAAAATAAAGGCTTGCCTGTTTCTAAGGTCACTTTGTCTAAATGGATTTCAGACTGCATTTCATTTGCTTACAAAGCTGCTGGCAAACAATTACCAGCCAAAGTAAAAGGCCATTCAACCAGAGCAGTATCAACTTCATATGCTTTTAGATCTAAACTCCCAATTGATAGCATTTGTGCAGCAGCTACTTGGGCAAGACCTCATAACTTTGTCACTCATTACAGATTGGATGTGGACTCCCAGGACAGGTCATCCTTTGGGTCCACTGTGCTGAAGAGTCTCTTCACTTGAGCCAACCGAGCTAGGTGCTAGGGATGCTATCCTATCCAGCAAGAATTATGGCGAGATAGGATAGATAACATAAAGAAGTTATGTACTTATCATAAAGTTCCATGTTTGTAGTCTATCTTGTCTACATTCTTGTGTCCCACCTTCCTTCCCCCTTCCCCCTTCCTATTTCCTGGAGGAACTGGTGTACTATCCATTAGGCTGTCTGACCTGGTTGTAGCTGTCTGTCCACCTGGCATGGATAGTAATACAGAGTGTTCTGTTATGTGCATAGTTATTGATAGATGTTAAGTTGTCAATCTCGCCTTCATTCTTGCTGGATGGGTTCGGAGCCGATCCTCGGCTCCGACTCGGCACTAGCTTTAGCTCGAGAACTCCTTTTACCAGCTCGAGGCAACCCTATATCCCATGATGCAAGGCGGAACTACCTCAGATCTCGTTTGCCGCTTAGCGAAAGAGGTCTCCTTTGCCAGCTGAGGTAAGTTTTTCTTGTTAAATAAGAAAAAAGTTAGTTAGGGGTTTAATTTCCCTTCAGTGTTAGGTTAGCCTGTATTTAGTACAGCCCACCCTATTCCCTTCCTTTTTAAACTTTTAATATAGTTTTTCAGTGAAAGTTTTAGTCAGGCCTAGTTCCCCAAGTTATTCCCTTCCTGTGTGTCTGTGTAGGGATTAAGTTGTGTGTTTGTGGGGACTGTTTGTGTATATCCTTTTAGGATGTCTAGGGAAGGCAAGGTCTCAGGCTTCAACAAGTGTGACCAGTGCTGTCAGAAAATGTCCCTGACAGACGGTCACACTTCTTGTGTGTATTGCCTGGGGCCTTTGCACCTGCAGGACTCCTGTGCGTTGTGTCATGCCTTTAGCCAGAGTCCTGCAGGAAAGGAGGAACAAACTGATCCTCCGAGGTTTGTTGAAACCTGAAGGTTCTCCTCCTAAGCAAGGGGCAGGAAAACCTCTTAAGCCACCAAGGCTCAGGCTACAGTGTCTAAGCCTCCTCCGGTGGCTCCGGCTCCGTCGAGCCGATATCGCCCGGCTGGAACCGATGCTTCTTCTGCCAGAGTAGTGGGTTCGGTGCCGGCCGGCTCCGATACCCTGACTACTGTTGCCTTGTCGGCTCCGGCTGGAGCCGACACTTTATCCAGCATCGGAGTCGAGATCCTCGGCTCCATCTGGGGTTCAAGGGACTTCGGCTCCGATGGCTCCGCCCGCAAGAGATCCCGGTCCCCTTCGATACTAAGTATCCACTGCCCGGGTCTCCTCTTTTGTCGGAGCGGAGCCATCGGAGCCGATCTTCGAGATCTTCCAGGCTGTCTGACCACGATTTGGAGAGGGTGGTAAGCAGGCTGTTGAAGTCTCAGGCACTGGCCTAAATGCTCCATAGCCCGTCTCAACAGACTTCGGCTACAGCCCCAATTCTTGAGATTCCTCCTCCGACTCCACACCAGAGTTCGGAGCTGGAGCTTCTTGGGACAGCGACTGTTTCGATGCCGGAGCCGATACATCCTTCGGCTCCGTCATCCTCGGCTCCGATCTCCTCCTTGAGACTTTCCTTGGAGGGATCCGGTCATTGGGTTTCCACTGTCGGCTCCGAGGGGGCTAGTGGCATCGGACCCTTGTCCGACCCCGCTCTCCCTCTCGGAGCTTCGGCTTTGGTAAGCTCGGCGCAGACATCTGCCTCGGAGCCTTCTCTCTCCTTGGAGCCGACCATTCCTGTTTCTTCGGAGCGGGTGTGTTCAGGTCTCCCGGGGAGAGGAGCCTTTGAGGTGATGAGGAGTGTCCTGGCCTCTGAGCCTGGTCAACGGTCTATCCCTCTAGCTCCTCCCTCATCAGTGCCTGCAGAAGCCTCTTGCCAGCCTCTTGCTCTCAGGCCCAGGGATCCATCGCCCCAGGTTTCCCCACTGGGAATTTCCTCCTCTTCCGAGGTTTCTCCTGACCCTGCAGGTGAACCCCTCGGAAGAGGACGTAAGAGGAAACACACAGACTCCTGAGTCTACTACATCTGATACCGACTTAGATGAGTCGGAGGGTTCCCCACGGTCCCCTCTGAGGATGTCTCATTTTCAGACATCCTTGAGCTCCTCAAACAGAGGGGAATTGGCCTCCATTGACCCCTCCGAGGATGAGTCGGTATACCTGGAGGCTTTGGATCCCGACCCTCCACCTCCTGGGTGTCTCCGCCTTCGACCCACTCATGCAGGTAGTGGCTCGAAGGCGTGAAGCTCCAGATTCTGTGGAACCTGTCCCCAGGAGACCATCCAAATTCATCACGGCCCCTTCGGACAAACAGTTCCTGTCCAAAGGTGTCTCTGTGGATGCTATGGTGGTGGCGGCCACTAAGAAGGAACTGGCGGATCCTTCAGTACCTGTCCATCCTCCTAATAAGGATTCTAGGACCATGGACAGGTATGGAAAGCGGATGTTTTCTTCAGCGACCTTTGCAATGCGTCGCTGAATTACCTTTGTCACTTCACCAGGCTTCAACGAGATATTCTCAAGGAACTGGGGGAAGTAGTCCAGGATCCTTCAGCTGCTGGGGCTCAGGAAAAGATTGCCTCTCAGCTAGCTATCCTGAATTCGATATCTAACTCCTCCATGCGGCTCATATTTTATGCAGCCGATGGAACGAGCAGGGCCGCAGGCACAGGTGTTGCTCTTAGACGCCAAGCCTGGATGCGGCTGTGTAATTTTGCGGACCCCTTTAAGGCGTCCTTCACCAACACCCCTTTGACGGTTCGGCTTTGTTGGACCTCAGGTGAAGGATACTTTGACCAGATGTGAACAAGACGGTAAAACTCTTTCTGCCGTTGGAGTCCAGTTTTCCACTCCTTCTAGACCATATCCCAAGGGTCAGAAGGGGAAGATGTGGTTCCGTAAAGCCCAAGGAGCTACACGGACACACGTGGTCAGTTTACCCCTAGAGGCAGAGGGGTAACAATAATAGCGCCGCCCTAGAGGCAGGGGGTCCTCAGAACCAGGGCAACAGGGAGCCTCTTCCTGAGAAGCCCTTTCAGCATCCCTGAGGTGTTGCCCGACTGTCCACCCTTGGAGGCAGTCGGGGGAAGAATTTCGCTGTACCCAGTAGCCTGGCAATCCCTATCACAAGAGAAGTGGGTACAGTCGATTATATCCGAGGGTTACAAAATCCCTTCGAAGGTTTCCGACCTCTACAATCCCTTCCAGACATCTCATCCGGTCAAAGGATTTGGCAAAACAGGAAGTTTCAAAACTCCTGGGAAAAAGAGCCATCCAAACAGTGCCGGCAGACCAAGTAGGATCCGGCTTCTACTCAAGATTCTTTTTGGTCCCCAAAAGGACGGGAGATTGGAGACCAATACTAGACCTAAGCAGACTAAACAAGTCTGTCAAAAGGCAAGATTCGGATGGTCACGCTGCAATCCATTCTGCCCTTTCTGGGCAAGGACAACTGGATGTGCTCGATAGACCTTCAGGATGCGTACTATCACATAAAGATTCACAGACGCTCCAGAAGGTTTCTCCGCCGCTGGGAGCCAGTCATTACCAATTCAGAGCACTGCCCTTTGGCCTCACTTCAGCCCCAGAGTGTTCACCAAATGCATGGCGGTGGTCACAGCTCACCTGAGACGCCGAGGATTCCAAGTGTTTCCTTATTTGGACGACTGGCTCCTCTCCGCCACCTCCAGGGATCAGCTTCTTCGGTCCAGAGATTACACCTTACAGCTTTGCAAGAGTCTAGGAATTTCGGTGAATTTGAAAAATCCTCTCTGCTGCCTTGCCAATCTATCACCTTTATAGGCAGAGTTAGATACCGTCAAAATGTTAGCCAGACTAACAAATCAAAGGATTCTGGACATCCAGAAATTTGTTCAGCTTCTGTTACAAAGCAACAAGGTCAAAGCCAGGTTTGTCTTGAAGGTTCTAGGCCTAATGGCTGCAGCCATTGTTCTTCTTCCACTAGCTCGCTTCCACATGCGTCTCCTGCAGTGGATGTTGTTCACGCAGTGGTCGTACCACGATCTGCCCATGAGACACGAGATCTTAGTGACACAGTCTTGCAGGGCTCATCTACGATGGTGGGTATCTTCCCTCTTCTTCAGCAGAGCCGACCATTTCTTCCGCCTCCTCCAGTTGCCACAGTCACCACGGATGCCTCTCTGATCGGGTGGGGGGGGCATTATCAGGGCAGGATGGTCCACGGGACGTGGCAACCCATAGAATACCACCTGCACATAAATGTCCTGGAGATGAGAGCAGTGCTTTTAACGCGTTGCAAGCCCTCAACGACTTTCTTCCCACAGGGACTATTGCAGTACAGACGGACAACATGTCCGTGGTCTGGTACATCAACAAACAGGGCGGAACCAGGTCCTATCCCTTATGTCGAGAAGCTCTCAGACTTTGGCAATGGGCGATCTCTTCTCAGCGGTTTCTGATAGCAACGCACATCCCGGCAGGTCCAACCTATTGGCGGACAGGCTAAGCAGATCTATTCTGATGCCTCACGAGTGGTCTCTCAATCAGTCTGTAGTGGATCAGATTTTTCTGAAGTGGGGCACCCCTTGTTGCGATCTTTTCGCTACCCCTCAAAACAGCAAGTGCCCAGATTACTTCACACTATTTCCTCTTCCAGGCCAACCCTTGAGAGACTCTCTAACCCAGGATTGGCCTCGGGACTTCTTTATGCTTTTCCTCCCTTTCCATTGATTCCACAAGTCATTCAGAAAGCCACCGTTTGAGAGCCAAATTGATCCTCATTGCTCCATATTGGCCTCGACAAATTTGGTTTCCGTCTCTACATCATCACCTTCTGGTGCAGCCCTGGCATCTGGACCCAGTTCGGATCTTTTGATCCACCAGTCGGGTCAGCAGCACCGAGCCATTCATTCTCTCAACCTCACTGCTTGGTTGCTCCACTTCCTTCCCTAGCCAGGCTACCAATGATTTCTGACTCAGTCAGAGACATTTTAGTGTCTTCTTTAAAGTCGTCCACTAGAACTGTTTATGCTAGCAAGTGGCGGCGTTTTCTATTTGGGCAAACGCCAGAAATATTGATCCCTTCACCGCTCCTATACATTCTGTTTTGGATTTCCTGGCGGAGGTTTTTCATTCAGGATCATCATCATCTACAGTCAAAGTACAAATGGCTGCTATTTCCAAATTTCATGTTGGCTTGCAGGACAATAACATCATGTCTCATAAGTTATGCAAAGCCTTTTTGAGAGGAGTTTTTCTCCTAAAACCGCCTGTGAAACATCCTCCTCCGCAATGGGATCTGAACTTAATGCTGGCATCCCTAATTCTACCCCCTTTCGAACCGTCTGCTACGTGTTCTTTAAAGTTGTTGACATGGAAAACTATATTTTTGCTGGCTGTTACCTCTGCAAGAAGAGTTTCTGACATTCAGGCCCTCTGTATTCGTTCACCTTATCTGGTGTTTCATAAGGATAGGGTTTCGCTCAGAACTAACCCTTCCTTTCTTCCCAAGGTTGTATCTCAAGCCAATATTAACCAATCTATTGATCTAACAGTTTTCTTTCCTAACTATTCTGACAGAGCTGAACAGAAGCTACATTTTTGGATGTTCACCGTCAGCTCAGGTACTACTTACATAGGACTAAACAAGTTAGAAAATCAGACCAATTGTTTGTCTCCTATGCAGGAAACAGGTTGGGTCTTCCAGTATCTAAAGTGACCTTATCTAGATGGTTGACTTCCACCATTTCCTATGTGTACTCTCTAAGGGCAAACAACTATCTTCTAAGCCAAAAGCACATTCGACCAGGAGTCTATCCACTTCTGTAGCCTTTCAGGATAGACTTCCCATTGACACTATTTGTGCAGCAGCTACTTGGGCCACGCCTCATACCTTTGTGTCTCATTACAAGTTGGATTTGGCCTCCAGAGATAGGGCCAGTTTTGGTTCCACTGTTCTCAAGAGTCTGTTCCATTGAGCCACCCGGGATACAGGTGCTAGGGACGCGGTCCCATCCAGCAAGAATGAAGGCGAGATTGACAACTTAACATTTAGAAGTTATGTACCTACCATAACGTTCCATGTTAGTTGTCTTCTCGCCTTCTTTCTTAAGCCCTCCCTCCTTCCCCCTGGCCTGGACAGATCTTGGAGAGTTCCTATTAGACTGCTTCCTCTGGAGCATTGTTATGAGGACTTCTTTAGGAACCATGGTTCCTAATTATATTAGGATAAGTCTTTAGCAGGGTTAGTTAGCTACCAAACGAGATCTGAGGTAGTTCCGCCTTGCATCATGGGATATAGGGTTGCCTCGAGCTGGTAAAAGGAGTTCTCGAGCTAAAGCTAGTGCCGAGTCGGAGCCGAGGATCGGCTCCGAACCCATCCAGCAAGAAAGAAGGCGAGAGAAGACAACTAACATGGAACGTTATGGTAGGTACATAACTTCTAATTTACTGACTATTGTGTACCTATTTACTTTCTTGCAAACAAAATCTGGGTAATTTCTGTGAGGTACCATGGGATAGGGGTTAGCCTCGAGCCAGTAAAAGCTCTCGAGCTTTAGTATCGGCTGAGTCGGAGCTGAGAATCCGCTCCAAACCCATCCAGCAAGAATGTAAGCAAGATGGACTACAAACATGGAACGTTATGGTAAGTACATAACTTATTTTTCTTTGATACATTGGAGCCAACAAACAAATCCTTTCTGTAACCAGGAATTAATAATTTCTCTATATATTTTATGTGGAAAGTTCTGTGAGACTATAAATGGTGTTGAAAGATCAAGCCAGATTTTTAAATCTGTATTTGTATTAATAATTTTCCTGAATGAGTCGATGTAATAATCATATGAGTTTTAGTGAGTTTAGTTATGTTATATTGCGTACTAATACATAATGTGCCATGGCAAATTGTTTTTATCTGTTTGAAATTTTTTTGTAAATCAAATTCATGTATTGATATTACAGTTGGTAATTCTTTCCAATTTGCAGAGTAATTTGGACTTATCCAATCTGAGATTGTTTTAGATATTGATGCTTTTATATGTGTTTCTATATCAGGAAAGTTTAATCCTCCCTGTTTCCATGGTCTGATATGATTTATTAAAGCTATTCTGTTTCTTTTGGGAAACTATAAACATTTTTATTAGACATGAATTTGTTTATTTAAGTATATTCCTTTCTGGTAACAGTTGTATTGCCAAGGCTATATATAGGATCTTGGGCAGTAAAACCATTTGTATTAACTGTAGTCTATTTTCAAATGTTAATATTATTTTGTTCCATTTTTCCACAGAGATTTTAATTGTGTTGATATTATTGTAGTTTTTTGAGACTAATTCATTACTATCCTTGCATAACTCCATTTCTAGATATTTTAAGGTAGATTCTTGTTTCCCTATGATGTAATCCCCCTTAGTCTGCAGTTCTTATTTAAAAATAAAAATTTTGATTTTGATTTATTGAAATGGAGTCCTGAAGTCATGTGAAATGTGTCAATTAATATATCTAATTCTTCTGTTGTCTTTCTTGTATTAGATAGTAATATGTCATCAGCAAATATCATTACTTTAGAATTGTATTGTTCATAAACATATATTCCTTTGATTTTTATATTGTTACGAATTTAATCTGCCAATATTTCAATAGCTAGAGCAAATAGAATCGATAACAATGGACATCCTTGTCTAGTGCCTTTTGTTATATGTACAGATTCAGAGGTAAAAGGCCCTAACTTGACATACGCTAAATTATTTGTGTATACGTATATATATATATATATATATATATATATATATATATATATATATATATATATATATTCTTTAGGAGATGAACAAAAGATGCAGGAAATTCAAATAGCATTAGGATTTTGAATAAATAGTCCCAATTTAGGGAATCAGAGGCTTTTTCTATATCTAAACCAATTATGGGTGTTTCTTTATTGTCTTTATTAACATAATCTATAAGAGAAATTACCCTTTTAATATTGTCATGTGTGTGTCTATGATATGTAAATCCAGTTTGATCATTATTTATTGTTTTGAATGGTGGTATTTTCATTCTCTTAGTTAATATTGTCATCAATATCTTAGTCATTATTTAATAATGATATAGGTCTATATGAGGTACAGAGGTTTGGGGATTGGTTTTCTTTTAGGATTGGTGTGATTAAGGAATATCTCCAAGAGGGGTGGTATTAAAGCTTGACTGAATTTCTAATAGAGTGTTATAGAAGAGGGAAAGTATCTTTGAAGGAAAAGGTTATATATTTCCATAATTATGCCATCTATTATACCTGGAGCTTTATTATTTTTACCCTCTTTTGTTGTATCTGTAATTTCTTTGTAGGATATGGGTGCTTGCAGATCTAGTTTTCATTTTTCTGGTATTGTTTTTATATTAGAACATTTTTCATCTAGATTTAATTGATCGATATGTATATTTTCTTTTTGAAAATGTTCCATATAGTGACTTCTATAGGCATCAAGAATGTCGCCTATATCATAGACATTTTTCCCTTTCTTTTCATGAAAGATACTTTTAATGCTATTAGCTTTTGATTGTATTTTGATTCTTGTGGATACATTATGCAGATTTTTGGGAGAAGTGCCCAAGGTATTAATTTTTAGTTTTTCTAAAGCTAAACTAGTTTTAAGTGTTAGAATTTTGTTGTATTTATTGTTTAATACTTCTACTTTCTTTTTCATCTC
Organism: Protopterus annectens; assembly: GCF_019279795.1. Lineage (NCBI taxonomy): Eukaryota > Metazoa > Chordata > Ceratodontiformes > Protopteridae > Protopterus > Protopterus annectens. The sequence goes on from NC_056726.1 coordinate 959,044,869, forward strand.
CAAATGATTTTGATTTTTTTCAGCTTTTACTGACAAAAGTTTGGATTGTAGATCTAATAATTCAGAATCCCATTCTCTGATTTTTTTATACCAAGTTAGGGTTTTACCATATATGTAAGCTTTTTATGAGTCCCATATCATTATTTTATTTATATCTGTGGTGTAATTAATATCTAAGAAGAACTGTATTTCAGATAATAACTAGGGTTTGAACTCTTTAATTTTAGTTATATGTGCTGGAATTCCGGAGTTAAATATTAATGGTTTGTACCCATTTTGAAGTTTTAGTATCAATGAATTGTGGTATGAAAGGGGGCAGGGAGTGATTGAGAAATTAATGATTTTAGAGTGTAAGTCATGGGCAGCAAGTATTTTATCTATTCTAGTTTGGGTACCAAATCTGTAATCTTGATGGGAAAACAACAAAGGTTTATCTTCCTTAAATTTGAAAGTGTGTACAAGATGAAATGATTATATCCACTTGTTTAAAGCTTTTGATACAGCAGATGTACGTGGCAGTCTTTTATTTGTAGTTTTAGAAATATCAATTATACAGTTAAAATCTGCTACTAATATTAAGTTGCCTTTATAATTATTGGAAATGAAATCTAAGTGTTTTTTTTTTTTTTTTTTTTTAACAGTTCCTGTTCCAATGCCTGGGAACCAGTATACATTGGCTAGGGTCCATATTCTGTTGTTATATTTAACTATTACTAATGTCGTAAGGCCTTCTTTATCTTACTTACAAATGCTTTCTGAGTTAATCACATTTGTTTTCCATCAGATTGTTACCCCTTTTGTCTTTGTCTTATAAGTGGATTGTGCTAGTATCATGTATTGCTTAGGATTCCATTTGTAATTGTCATTTGTTTTGAAATGAGTTTCTTGAAGGAAGACTGTGCTTTGTTCAGTTTTAAATATTTCAGTAGATTTGATCTCTTGCTATGATTGTTTAAGCCATTGGTATGTAAAGATAAAGTTAAATCCTTCTTAGGTTATTTAGACTATGTATTTTTTGTTTTATTGTGACTTTTTCCTCTGATGGTAAAGTATGTGTTTGAGCTTTTAAAGGAAATTGAGTGTTTACCAATAAAGTAATGTTTTGGTCAGGCATACTAAAAATGTTTTTGTGAAATAAATTTAAATTAATAAATGTTAACAAAACTAAGATCCACACTAGCCATGGAATGAAAATCATTCCTAATCTGATGGATAAACCTAAGTCCATCAGCTTATCACTCGTACCTTGACAATCCAGCACATCTGAGCTCCATAAATTGAATTATCATATGGAGAATATTTGTAATAGGAATAAGCAATATTTACATTATTTTGAACAGATATGGTAAGTACTATTGTAGATTAGACAGAATTCTAATGCAATATGAATGTCTTTTTATTGTATAAGCAATTAATATTTACATGAAAGATAGATGACCAGCAATTAAATCATAGTAAAGTAGGATGTAACATATGTAAAACCGCAGTAAAGGATTATAGCACGCAGTTGTTTAACATATTCACCCTTATTGATGAAGTCTTTCAAAACTTGTTATAAATAGATGGTAATAATATGTATGCTTAGTTTATAATACAATGTATTTTACTGGATATATCAGAAGTTATATTTCATAGTTTTCCATCATTTAAGTAATAACTTTGTTGCTAACTTACTTAAAGCATCAAGTTTGTTTTATGTGAACATTGCTGAAAGTGCCTTTTAATTATCAGTGTATCCCTTTTCCCCCCAATTCCTACACAATTATTTTCATATCTGTCATTTCTTATTATAAAATGAGTGAAATTATAGGATAAAAACAAAAAATTGACTTATTGTGATTAATGTTTAATGATTCCATATTCCCTTTCCATATTTATAAATTGCCATTGTATGGCATATTTTATTTGTTTTACATTTGTTAACTAACATATACTGAAAGTTTTTAGATTTAAATGGGAACATTCTATTGTGTATAATCAGCAAAGGTTAAACTAAGTGATTATTGTCAGTTTAATACTATTTGTTCAGAATGTGATTGTTACATACGGTGACATTCCTAGTTCAGCCTTTTATTGTTTCCCTTAAACAACTTTCAGTTTGATGTCAGCTTGGTAACAGCTTAAGTATTATGTATGGTCAAGCTGGGTTACAAAACCACAATTCAAGTTAAAGCAATTACATGACTTGTTATGCACATTTGCTTATATGAGAAAATCATCATGCTTCCCCTTGATGTTCGATATAGTGTATGTCATTTATGATAAGTTAAAACAGTATTTTATTTATTTATATTTGTTGACCGGGAGTGTCCGACTGGACGTAGGTCCATTTTCAGCGGAGACCCGGGGAGAAAAGCTCCACAGTTAAAATAAACAGACAGTAGTTACATTGGATTACATAGCGATTAACAGTTTACATAGCAATTACTTATATTTACAGATGAAGATCATAGTACATCAGTAGACAACTAGAATCTTTATCTGTGAAGTACATAACAGACATTAACAAATGTTAAAATAAGAAGTTCCTGCTGTATAAGTACTAGGCTTATGAGCATCTGAGCTTGCTATAATCAAGGTAGTTAGTGGTAGTGTTATTATACACAATCCATTGTTATTAAACTGAGTGTCTATTTTCAATTTAATACTGTTTGTTCAGAATATGATTGTCACATTCTGTGGCATTTCAAGTTCAGACTTCTGTTGTTTCTCTTGAACAACTTTGTCAGTTTGATGTCATGTATAAAAGATTAGTTACCTTGGTAACCACTTAAGTATTATATATGGTCAAGATGGGTTACAAAAACTACAATTCAAGTTAAAGCAATTACATGATTTGTTATGCATATTTACTTATATAAGAAAATCATCATGCTTTCCCCATGATGTTCAATGTAGTGTATGTCATTTATGACAAGTTAAGACAGTAGTGTTATTATACACAAGCCCATGTTATTAAACCCTGTCTTTAATAACTAAATTCAGCAGACTGCTTTGTGTTATATGATGATTATATATTTTATGTCTAGATTTACTAAAATGATACATTACATAACTATTGTGTGATTTTTTGGGGGTTGTTGCTTAGTTATTTGAGAGACCACAAGCTGTAATGTTTATTCTTAGCTCCTTCCAAGCATGTTATACAGTCCATAGACCATAAAATATGAGACCCTTCTAGATGTTCATCGTGTAATACTGCTGCAGTCATAACACTTGGGTTATCCTGCCGTCAGGTGGTCCCGCAGTCAGCCGAATCCCAAAGTCTTGGTCCTGCGTCGGTTGTTGTCGCTTCTTCCCTGACGTCAGTGCGACAGGGGTATGAAAGAGGCAGCTGACGCCATTTTCTTCAGTCTTTCTTGCCGCGCGGTGCCCGAAGCAGAAGCAGTTCGCAAGTGCCGGTCGGCCAGCTCCTGAGATTTTCTAATCGAATTTCAGCCCGAAGTCTTCTCTAAAGCTAAGTACCCCGTTGGGGAAGCTTTTCTTGCCTCAGACCGATGTCAGACAAAGTTAATAATTGCATTTCTTGTGGGAAGCAAGTACCTCATAAGGATTTTCATTCTTATTGTATTCCTTGCCTAGGCCCAGACCACGACATCTCTGGTTGTCGGTTTTGTGCTAGGTTCAACAAAAGTACAATCAAGTGTCGGGCAGATTTCGCCCGACATTATTTTGGCAGAAAATTTAATTATAGCATGTCGTCGGATCAACCGACATCAGCAATGATTAAAAAACGCAAGGATAAGGACAGGCAACCAAGGCCAAGACCAGATACCGAGGCCTCAACAAGGCCTACCGCCGGTTCTCCGGTTTTCAGCGAGGCGCCTACGCAGCCCCTGACTACCGCAGATTTAGAAATTCTGACAGCCTCCCAGACCGAATCAGCTGGGCCTCAGGAGCCGGTTCCATCTCACCCCTTGGACGCCAACCCTGACGATGATCAGGAGATTTTCCCAGACATAAGCATTATTCCAACGCCTCAGGATGAATTAAATGCATTAACAGACCTGTTGGAGTTAGTATTGACAAACAACTATATTTATCATGAAGGGCATTATTTTAAACAAATAAAAGGAGCTGCAATGGGCTCTCCCATAGGCACATTGTATGCCAATGTAATCATGGCATGTGGGAGCATAAGTTTATATTCCATTCGGAATTCATGCAGTATATTGATTTATATAGTAGATTTTTGGATGATTTGGTTTTCATCTGGAATGGGCCAATGGAACAAATTGATCAATTCATTTCATATATAAATGTCACTACTGAATTTCTGAAATTCACTCATCAAATAGGAATAGATTTTATTTCATATTTGGATATATTACTTTCTAAAGATTTAATACATAATCAATTCAAAGCTAATATATATCGCAAAAAAACATATTCTAATAAATTTCTACATTACAATAGTAATCATCCACAGCACATAAAAAAGGCAGTCATAAAAGGACAGATGGTACGAGCAGCACGTATGGTTTCGCAAGCTCATGAATTTATTGATGAATGCACTTTCATTATGAATATGTTTTTAAATAGGGGGCATCCTAAGCAATTTGTAAAAACCATATTTGATGAGGTTTCAAATAAAAGGAAAAATGTTTTTTATATACCACTATTAAGAGATATTGTTGATCTGAATGAGCAGCAAGTAGAACAGCAGGGTTCAGAACAGCAGAAGCAATTATTTAATGCAAAAATCAGTTTATCATTGGAAACATTATAAAGTATGTAAACAATGGAAATGCAGTTTTTATCACTACTTTTACACAGGATTCTCAGTATGTTAAAAGACTGGTGATGAAAAATTGGAACATTATTAAGAGGGACCCAGACTTAGTAACATTATTGGGGGTGCAACCAATTATAGTATACAAAAGAGATAAAAATTTAAAGGATTGGTGCAATACAGTACCGAATGGGGTAAATAAAGTAATTGGGAAAATGAAAAAATGTAACGTGTAGTTATTGTTCAGATATCTTGGAAGTGGAGCAAATAATTGTTAATGGTATTGTAATACCATGGGGGTAGTATATGCTACAATTTGCTCATGTTGTTCGGCCTATTATATAGGGAAGACCGAGCGAAAATTAAAGCAACGCATATATGAGCATAAATATGATATTAATAGACAATCGCATAAAAATGCTTTATACAGACATATATTACTATACCCTGAGCATAATTTTAAATTCATTATATTGGAACAAATAGCATTATCACCCAGAAAAGGTCCTTGGAAAGTTATGTTGGAGTCCAAGGAATATTGGTGGCAGGTATATTTAAATGCCACACAAATCCCTGGTATTAATGAATCCATTTCAATCACCAGTATTTTAAAATTAAAAACAAATAATAGATAACGGGTAACAATTTCCGTTTTTTAGTTATTCAGATTATTCAATTTATTATTAATATTAATAATTGTTTTGTTTTATTTTATTTTTTATATATTAATAATAGTTCTACAAGAATTTTTAAATTATAGTCATAGTGTTACATATATTCATATAAAAGTACATTGTATAAATTAATATGTGTAATTAAAATGAATTAATGCATGTATAGGCACAAATTGCAAATGGTAGGTAGTACTTGTTGCCGTTTGGCGGTTTTATACCTTAATTGATTAATTGTTTCAAGCACATCTTATGCATAAAAGTGTAGCATTATGTAGTTGAATTTGTCTGATGAAGGCTGGATTTCACAGCCGAAAGCGCTCACCTAATAAATTTCTTTCATTATTTTTCACTGACTGTCCGCTTGATTGCTTAGTGCTTTTGGATCTATTTTTTCACTTCAAAAAGATGGCAACTTTTACCCAGCTCACTGCAAGGAAAATCCTGCAGGCATTGGGGTTCATGGCATCCTGCATTCATCTAATTCCACATGCAAAGCTGCATACGAAGAAATTACAATGATAACTGAAAAGTGTATGGACTCAACACAGGCACAGCCTCGAAACAAGTATTCCTCTCATTCCCTGCCTTCAAAAAGAGTTCCTATGGTAGGCTCAAGCATGTCAATTAAACAAGGGTCTTCCTTTTGTCTTAGCTCCAGCAAACCAAACTATGACAACAGATTCTTCAGACTACGCCTGGGGAGCACACATGGCAGGACAGTGCATACAGGGCAAATGGTCCGCAAAACAAATGCATCTACACATCAACCAAAAGGAGATGCTAGCTGTGCAAAATGCACTGACAGCCTTCAAGGGCCTCTTGCATCCAAGACAACTACTAATAAGGACAGACAACACCACAGTTATGTGGTACATAAACAAACAGGGAGGAACACACTCCTACCCTTTATGCAGACAGGCAATGACCTTGTGGAACACAGCATTGACTTTCCAAGTACAACTGCAAGCACAGTTCCTGCCAGGAAAGGAAAACATATTGGCAGACGAATTAAGCAGAAATTTGGCAGATCCTCACGAGTGGAGACTACACCCACAAGTATTTTCAATGATAACTCAAAAGTGGGGACGCCCAGACATCTATTTGCCTCCCCCAACAATTGTAAACTAAAGAAATTTTGCACAAGGACTTATCATTCCCTAGCCTGGAAAGTGGACGCCCTATCATTCAGTTGGACAGTATTGACAGTCTATGCCTTCCCACCACTACCTCTCTTGACCAAGATATTACTGAAAGTCAGATCAGAGAGACCTCAAATGATCCTCATCGCTCCGGACTGGCCACGTCAGCACTGGTACCCATTACTAAGGACCTTCACTCACAGCCCTCCATGGATCTTACCTCAATTCCCACTTCTGTTGACTCAGCAAAACTCTCAGATCCTTCACAGTCAGCTCAGGACTTTAAATTTAGCTGCATGGAGAATATTTTGAATTATCAATCAACACTTCTGTCAAAGGACGTCCTGAATGTCATTTTGGAGGCCAGGAGGCCCAGCACCAGAAAAACTTACTCAGACAAATGGAAAAGATTTTGTGCATGAAACCAAGGTTAAAGGCCAAAATCCTTGGATATCAAACATTCCTCAAATACTGCAATACTTAACTGAGATGCTACACAAAGACCTTTCTTTCTCATCCATTAAGATCCATGCTTCAGCCATTTCAGCTCAGTATAATATGGATCCTCCCATATTCTCACACCCTTTACCAAGGCAGTTTCTCAGAGGGGCTAAGAATATAAGACCCCCCTGAAAACCCCCCACGCCAGCTTGGGACCTCAACTTCATTTTAGAAAAATGAACACTGCTTCCTTTCGAACCATCCTTTTCAGCAGAACTACAATACTTGTCATGGAAAACAGCTCTGTTGCTGGCTATCACCTCAGCACGCAGGGTCTTAGAACTACAGGCACTTATGGCAGTGGAACCTTTCATCATTTTCTATCAGGACAGTCTCTCTTTACGAACTAACCCTACCTTTATGCCAAAGGTAGTATCCAGTGTGGCTTTGAATCAGACCATTTATTTACCCACCTTTTATCCAAACCCCCAGAATAAAGGAGAAAGACTCCTTCACTCTTTGGACATTCACAGACAGCTACATTACTATTTGGATAAGACAAAGACCTTCAGAAAAACTGACCAACTCTTTGTATCCTATGCTGCAGGTTCACAAGGAAAGGCTATTTCAAAACAGACCATCTCCAAATGGATAGCACATTGTATCCGTTTTTGCTACTCGCACCATGGGAAAGCAGTGCCTGTTAATATTAGGCCCCATTCTACCAGGGCTACAGCAACCTCAGCAGCCTTTCTCAGGGGGATTCCAACCAAGGACATTCTGGAGGCAGCTACTTGGAGTTCAGTGCACACCTTTACCAAGCACTACCACCTTCCATTACACTCAAAAACCAGAGCTGGTTTTGCCACTGCAGTTCTGCAGGGCATCCTAGCTTTGGGATTCAACCCAAGTGTGATGACTGCAGCAGTATTACACGATGAACATAGTACAGTTTTGTACCTACTATAAATGTAGATGTGTATATACTGCTGCAGTCCAGGTTACCCTCCCACCATCCCCTCTACATACCAGGGTGTTAGTTATAACTCCATGTGCATCAATCTAATGGATGCATGCCTATATGGTGTATTTGCTAACAGCTAGTACTATTGTTTATCTACTAAGGTATTTTGCATAGTTATTTGTATTGCCTTCCTAGTTGGGGGCACCTGACATCTGGGGCAAGAAAAACTGAAGAAAATGGCGTCGGCTGCCTCTTTTATACCCCTGTCGCACTGACATCAGGGAAGAAGCGACGACAACCGACCCAGGACCAAGACTTTGGGATTCGGCCGACTGCGGGACTGCCTGATGCCAGGATAACCCGTGTGTGATGACAGCAGCAGTATATACACTCGAACATCTACATTTATGGTAGGTACAAAACTGTACTTTTCTTATTTGTTATAAGTATATTTCCATCCTTACATACACACATATCAGTACTTCAAGCACAGGCAACAATGCCCATCCATTTTTGCCAGAATACCATTCACTAGTTCATGTGGTGCGTTTCCAGGCTATTTTTAAAATATCCAAACAAATATTTGTCATGTTCCATTTTACCAACCTGTTACATGCAGTGGCCACTCTGGCAGTGAAACATTCAGCACACCTTCCGTTCCCACAGATGTTTCACGAAGGAAATCTGATGACTGTCTTGCGCTTCCCGGCAACCCTAAACACCCCTAGAATCAGCTATCCCCATATGCCCAACACATCCGAGCAAGCTCACCTCCAGGACCACTGCAAAGGTTACTGCACAAGACCAAGTGCTCTTAGTCTTTCACAGTAACTCGGACTTCCACTCTTAGGTAAGTCCTTAATGTGTTTGGACCAAAATACATTTTAAATATAAAATTGCAATTATTTATTTATTTTTTTTTATCAAGAATCACCTTAATGAGCTAAACGAAGTGTTGGGAGACCATCAATATGTGTACATGTGGTTTAAAACAGCATATATATATATATATATATATATATATATATATATGTGTGTGTGTGTATATATGTGTGTGTGTCTGTGTGTGTGTGTATATATATATATATATATGTATATATATATATATATATATATATGTATGTATGGATCTAGGACTATTGAACGAAAGTTCAATAGTCCGAATCCACAACAACCAAACGTACTTTAACGAAAGCGCTTTCACTGAAAAAGTGCTTTCGTTAAAGTGCGTTGGAAAAAAAAAAGAAAAAAAAACAATAAATCTACTTTTATACAGGGGGCAAGCCCCCCTGCACACCCCCCTACTTTTATATTCTCACTCTGAGGTCGCACTAGAGTGGGGAAAAGGGAATTCTTCTTTAACCGCACCATAGTGCGACCGGCACAACGAGCATACTTATCCAAAAGTGCTGCATCGGTGAACAGCACTTTCGGTTTCGGTTTAGTATGTTTGGTGATTTCTGCTTTGGCAGAAAGTGCCGTCGGGGAGCTGTATACAGATCCCATATTTATATATATATATATATATATTTATATATATATATATATATATATATATATATATATATATATATATATATACACATATATATATATATATATATATATATATATTATTTTTTTTTTAACAAAAAAACTTCATTGCCAAGAATCATCATTGCCAAGCTCCTCAGAGCCTTTAAGCATTATCGTCACTCTGTCTCCATTACCATAGCAACCTAGGAGTGTCTGTTTCTGCTAGTGTGTCTGTGTACTGCATACCAGAGGCTTGCTTGCGATGCACCTGAAACAAAGCTTCACTTCGCTGTGACTTCAATCCTAAATTCCCTCCCTTTCAGTGGGGCAGCAGCCAGGAGGAAGAGTGGAAAGCAAACAGATAAAAAAAAAAACCCTCCCAACAAGCCGCCAGAAGAGATAACACATTCTTCCAGCTTTCCCACCTCTCACTCAGCAGATGTATAAACAAGCTATTCTCTTCCAAAATATCCCAAATCACATTTTTATCCACCCCCTTGCCCTGGTTCCAGGCTAAAACACCAAATGTCTCTTCCTAATACGCAAGCATCAGTAAACCTTGATCACAAGCTGCAACCCACAGTTTCCCGAAGATGAAAACGGCAAAATACAACAGCTGCTAGACACAGCTGCATCCATGCACACCATATCAGGACTGATCGAACAGCACTCGTAGCTGTGATACCTGCCATAATTGATATTAACTATATTTAGACAGAATAATGATGACATTTGTACTTTAATCAGCGCACTGTCCGTCGGTACATTTTTGCTTCTAAATATTTCGTCTCTCTGTTTAATTATCCAGAAATGACGTCGGTTAGCCATCCGACTACTGGAATACAGAAAAAATGCAAAGAAAAAGACAGACACAGGCCGTTGAAGTCCAAAACTGCCGACGACGCTTCTCCCAAGCCAGTTCACCGGTACTCGGTGAGATGCTTTTGCAGCCCCTAATACCCGTTACTTCTGATTCGCAGGCCTCTACTGAGACCCATTCAGAGTCCGGTATGCCGCGAGATGCTTCACATATGGAACCCGCGGATGTCTCTACCTTGGATGGGTCCGGAGCTGCTGAACAGACACCGGCTTCTGAGGGTTTATTCAGGCCTACAGACTTGCATATTAAACCGACTCCAACTTCAGTACTAAGGCCTAAATCTTGATCTAGGTCTAAAAAACGGACGCCCATGCCACATGTTCAGGCCCCTATGTCTAAAAAACAAATCATCAAAATGGCTGAAGATTTAATTACTCTAATCAGGGGTGGTAACCCCCCCCCCCTTCAAGAGGCCTAGGATTGAACTATTGAACTTGACTATGAATCTTCTGAACAGGACTCTGTTTCTTCTGACTCTGCTAATGATCTGGATTTGTCCATACCTAGTTATGAGGACTCTGATGCAGAGGATTCCATTCCCTCTGCTTCTCCCCTGAGGATTTCTCTTTTGGGGAAACATTACATACCTTAAGGGAGCATTTCCACTGGGAAAGTCAGGATTTCTCTGAATCCAAAAAGAGGCTTAGGGATTTCCTCCTCCTTTCCCAGCATAGGCCTTTGGCTATACCTCCTGTACTAGACATTGTTGATGATGTGTTTTCGGAATCCAGTATGGCCCCTGATTCCTTGCCTCTATCCCCTAGTAAACCAGACAGGTAATACAGGGTTCCTGAGTCCCACAAATTCCTTTTCAAGAATCCTGTTGCGGACCCTGAAACCATTTCTCAGGGGCCCAAGGGCATTAAGGCTTCTACTGCTAAAAATCCTACCCCTTCTGATAGAGACTCCAGGGCGCTGGATAGATGGGGTAAAAAGATTTATACTTCTGCAACCTTAGCAATCAGGGCTGTAAACTGTCAATTCCATATGCTAAACTATCAACAGCATGTCATGGGACTGATCAAACAGAAAATTATGTTGATTTCTGACTGTGTGGAGAATAAAGATTTACAGAATTTATTGCATTCAGCTGAACAAGTTGGCAAACATACTTTGCAATGTGGTTTTGATTCTTTAGAGTCCTCTTGCAGGGCTGCTGTTACTGGTTCTGTGCTTAGAAGGCATGCTTGGCTTAAGGAGCAATATCTGCCTGATCATGTTAAAGCAAAACTTTTGGATGCTCCTTTACAGCAGGACCGCCTGTTTGGCAATAAGGCTAAAGAAGTTCTAAAAAAGATAGAAGATGAAGCTAAATCTATGCAAACTTTGAAATATTTCTTACAAGTACAACCTCCTAGATTTAGTAGGCACTGGCCTACTAAGAACTGGTCCTTTCCAGCTCCTTCCAGAGCCACTCCAGCCAAACCCAGACATTCCAAAAGCACCAGGTTTCAGTCCCAAGGGACTTTCAGAACTAAGCAATGGGGTGCTTCCACTTCCAAATCTGGAAACAGCAAGGCACCACCCTATGGTAAACAGTCTCAATGACTTCCCTTTAAAATTACCAAGCACTTACCTCTTATCCGCCCCTTTGGGGGGAAAACTGACTCTTCATTCAAGCAACTGGCAACTTATAACTCAGGACAAATGGGTTTTAAATATAGTGTCCCAGGGATACAGATTTCATTTCCACACGCTGCCAACTCCAAACGGGTGGCCAGACCTGCCCCCAAGTCAGTGGGCAGAGGCTCAGAAACAAGTACTTTCCCTCCTAAACATGGGGGCTATTCAGTTAGTACCAGAAGAGGAAAAGGGACAAGGTTTTTATTCCAGACTTTTCCTGGTACCCAGAAAAGACAAATCATGGCGTCCAGTTCTGGACCTGTCCACTCTAAACACCTTTCTGGATATTCCAAAATTCAAGATGTTGACTCTTCACCAGTTACTTCCTATGCTAGGCAAGGATGCCTGTTTGGCAACTCTAGATTTAAAAGAGACTTACCTGCATATCCCAATCAGGGAATCTTGCAGAAGATACCTATGCTTCAAAGCAGGCTGCATGCATTATCAGTTCTCTGCACTGCCCTTTGGCTTGTCTACTGTGCCCAGGGTATTCACAAAGTGCCTTGCTCCAGTAATTGCATTTTGCAGGGAAATAAATATTCAAATATATCCATACCTGGATGATTGTCTAATTCAGATAGAAAACCAGGCCATTCTTCTAAAACATCTGGCATTTGTAAAAAGAGTTCTAACCTGTCTAGGATACGCCATAAATGAAAAGAAATCTCAACTGGTACCTTCTCATAAAATTACATTCCTGGGTGCAAGCTTGAATACAACTGCCCAGATGGCTTTCCTTACGCCAGAAAAGCAAATTCTTTTGGTGACTTACTTCAGACAGGTGGCCACAAAAACCCTGCTATCTGCAAGGCAAATACTGCAAGCCTTGGGGTTGATGGCCTCCTGCATTCCTCTAATTCCATATGCAAACTGCATATGAGGAAACTTCAGTGGTACTTAAAAAGTTTATGGAGTCAACATTGTCACAGCCTGGAAACAATGATTCCTATTATACCTTGCCTGTGCCTAGAGTTCCTATGGTGGGCAGAGGCCTGCCACCAAAACAAGGGACTGCCATTCATACCTCCCCCTGCCACCCAAACCCTAACTACAGACTCATCAGACTATGCATGGGGGGCACATCTGGCAGGTAAGTGCATTCAGGGCAAATGGAGCCCAAATCAAATGCACCTTTATATCAAGCAAAAAGAAATGCTAGCTGTACAGAATGCACTGATAGCCTTCCCAGGACTACCTTCATCCAGGACAATTACTGATAAAGACGGACAACACCCACGGTTATGTGGTACATAAACAAGCAGGGAGGCACACATTCCTACCCCCTCTGCAGACTAGCCATGGCATTGTGGAACACTGCCTTGAGCTACCAAGTACAACTACAAGCCCAATTCCTGCCAGGAAAGCAGAATGTTCTGGCAGATGAATTAAGCAGAAATCGCATGGACCCACACGAATGGAAACTGGAACCACGGATTTTCAACATGTTGACACGCATATGGGGAAGCCCAGTCATAGATCTTTTGCCTCACCCCAGAACTACTAGTTGGACAAATTTTGCACAAGAACTTTTTACAAAAAGCCTGGAAAGTGAATGCTCCGTCAGCTGGAAAAAACTATCAGTCTATGCCTTTACCCCTCTGCTTCTGCTCTCCAAAGTTCTAGTAAGTCAAACAGGACAAACCAAAAATTATTTTGATTGCTCCAGACTGGCCTCGCCAACACTGGTGCCCACTCCTGCGCAGTGTGTTGCACACTGCGCAGGAGTGGGTACCAGTGTAGCTTAGTGTGTCGCACATTTCACTGTGGCACCTGCCTCAGACACCTTCCTTACTGTCTCAGCAGGAGAACCAAATTCTGCACCCTCGGCTCCAAACATTGAATCTTGCAGCGTGGCTAATCACTTAAATTCCCCCCTTGGCATCCCTTAGCAAACCCTGTGATGGATGTCATTTTGGAGGCAAGAAGACCAAGTAATAGAAAATCTTACGCTGTCAAATAGAAAAGATTCTGTGCCTGGAATCAATCTCAAGGGATGAGCACAGCAGTGCCCAATTTACCTCAGATTTTGCAATACTTAACTGAAATGCTTCACAAGGGCCTGTCTTTTTCTTCCATAAAAATCCATGCCTCAGCCATTTCAGCTCATTACAACACAGAACCCCCCCCCTTCTCTCATCCTCTTTTAAAGCAGTATCTCAGAGGGGCCAAAAACTTGAGACCACCCAGGAGAGCTCCAACCCTTGCCTGGGACCTTAACTTTGTATTGGAGAAACTCACTCTACCTCCTTTCGAGCCAGCTGCTACTGCAGACTTAAAACAGCCTTCTTTTTAGCAATAACTTCAGCTAGAAGGGATATGTGAATTACAGGCCCTTATGGCAGTGGAGCCTTTCATCATCATTCATGCGGACAGGATGTCACTCAGGACCAGTCCATCATTCATGCCCAAGCTGGTATCCAGTGTGGCTCTTAATCAGTCCATTCATTTACCAAATTTTTTCCCAATCCAAAGGGGGAGCGGATTCTGCATTCATTGGATGTACACAGACAACTTAGATTTTACTTGGACAGGACTAAATCTCGAAGAAAATCTGAACAACTGCTGGTAGCATTTGCTGCAGGGGCAGAGGGGAAGGCTATTTCAAAGCAAACCATTTCTAAATGGATAAGCCATTGTATTCATTTCTGTTATAAACACCATGGAAAACCTATCCCCCAGGGGATCAGACCTCATTCCACCAGGGCAGCATCTACTTCAACAGCCTTTCTCAGAGGTGTTCCTACCCAGGGATATTCTAGAAGCTGCTACCCTGGAGTTCAGTTCATACTTTCATCAAGCATTATCATTTACCAATTTTCTCTAAATCCAGAGCTGAGTTTGCCACTGCTGTTTTGCAGGGCCTTATAGCTGGTCCTAATGCTGTATAAATCTGTCCTCCCAACCATAGCTTTGGGAATCTACCCAAATGTAATGACTGCAACAGTGAAACACGATGAACATAGTACAGTTGTGTACACTTACCATAAATGTAGATGCTCGAGTGTATTCACTGTTGCAGTCCTGGATGTTCATCGTGCATACAGCTGCAGTCATAGCAGATGGGTTCTCCTGCCGTCAGGCGGGTCCTCGGTCGGCCGAATTCCAAAGTCTAGGTCCGGCGTCGGTTGTCGTCGCTTCTTCCCTGACGTCAGTGCGACAGGGGTATAAAAGAACCAGCCGACGCCATTTTCTTCAGTCTTTCTTGCCACGCGGTGCCCGAAGCAGAAGCAGTTCACAAGTGCCGGTCGGCCAGCTCCTGAAATTACGAAAATTTTGCAACCGAAGTCTTCTTGAAAGCTAAGTACCCGTTGAAACTTTTCTTGCCTCAGACCGATGTCAGACAAAGTTAATAATTGTATTTCATGTGGGAAGCAAATACCGCATAAGGATTTTCATTCCCTCTGCATTCCTTGCTTAGGCCCTGACCACGACGTCTCGGTCTGTCATTTATGTGCTACATTCAACAAACGCACCATTAAGCGTCGGGCGGAGTTCGCCCAGCACTATTTTGGCAAAAAATTTAACTATATTATGTCGTCGGATACTCCGACTCCAGTTTTGTCTAAAAAACGCAAAGATAAGGACCAACACACGAGGTCTGCGGCCTCTACCGACACCACGCCAAAGCCGACTACAGGTGGTCCGGTTCTCAGTGAGGCGCCTACGCAGCCCCTGCCTACCGACGACACTTCATTGGCAGTGTCTTCTGTGCCCAAGGTTGCAGGCTCCTCGGCCCACACCCCGACTACAGATACCAAAGCCACTCTTGGTGGTGAATCTCAAAATGTAGACAGGTCTGCCTCCTCTCAAGGTGTCTTCAGACCTTCCTCTTCTTTTTCCATCAAGGCTTTCACTAAGTCTAAAGCAGCCATGCATTCTAAGAGACAAGCTGCACAGGGCCCATCTCCAGCCCCCATGCCTAAAAAACAGATGCTTAAAATGGCTGAGGATTTAATTACTCTTATCAGGGGTTCTCAACCCCCCCCCAGACAAAAGGCCCAGAGTGGAGGAAGTATCCCCCTCTTCTGACCAGGCCTCCATTATTTCAGAGCACTCTGATGAACAAGAACATTCTTACTCCCCTTTTGAAGATTCTGATGCAGAGGAGTCCATTCCATCTGTCTCCCCCCCCAGAGGATTACTCATTTGGGGAAACCTTGCATACCTTAAGGGAACACTTCCACTGGGAAGGCCAAGAGTACTCAGATTCCAAGAAAAGGCTTAGGGATTTTCTCTTGCTACCTCAGCACAGGCCTCTGGCTATACCTCCTGTCTTAGACATACTAGATGATGTGTACTCGGAGGCCTGCCTTACTTCCAGCCCCAGTCAAGTCTGACAGGTACTACCGGGTTCCTGACTCACACCAATTTTTATACAAAAGCCATGCGGCTGACCCAGAAACTATCTCACAGGGCCCCAAGGGAATTAAGGCCTCCACTGCTAAAAATCCATTACCTTCCGAGAGAGATTCCAGATCCTTAGAAAGGTGGGGAAAAAAGGTATACACCTCGGCCACCTTAACCATGAGGGCATTAAACTGCCAGTTCCATATGCTAAAGTACCAACAGTTTCTGTTATCACAGTTGAGAAGTAAAATGTCACAACCTGAACAACCAGACTTGAAGGAGTTGCAGGATTTGATGCATAGTGCAGAACAAGTGGGTAAACATACCTTACAATGTGGTTTTGATGCTCTAGAGGCCTCATGTAGAGCTGCTGTTACAGGATCAGTCATACGTAGACATGCCTGGCTCAAGGAGCAAACCTTACCAGATCATGTCAAAGCTAAATTACTAGATGCCCCTCTACAAAAGGATGTATTATTTGGAGTTAAAGCTGAGGAGGTATTAAAGAAAATGGAGGAAAAGGCTAAATCAATGCAAACAGTGAAAGATTTTCTACAGGTACAACCTCCACGTTTCAGTAGAAATTGGCCTTCCAAAAATTGGTCCTTTCCAGCCACGGACAGACCCCAAAGAGGTAGATACAGGCGCCCGAGGGGCAGAGGGCAAACTCAAGGATCGTTTAGAGGCAGACAATGGCAAGCTCCTACCCAAAGAGGTGGTGAGGATAGTTCGCAGCCATTCAGAAAGCAAGCCCAATGACTTTCCCCTTTGCATGCCAAGCAAGGCTCAAATGGCAGCACCCTTAGGCGGAAAACTGGCATTATTTTCAAAAAATTGGCATATTGTCACAAAAGACAAATGGATCCTGGACATTATAAACAGAGGCTACAGATTCCATTTTCACACCCTTCCAAAAATGAGAGGCATGCCAAACCTGCCACACAATCAAAGGGCAGAGGCACAAAGACAAATTTCAGATCTCATGGACATGAAAGCTATTCAAGAGGTACCTACTCACGAACAAGGTCAAGGTTTTTATTCCAGACTATTTCTGGTACTAAGGAAGGGAAAAGATTGGAGACCTATTTTGGACCTATCTATGCTAAACACATTTTTACTCGTACCAAAATTCAAGATGCTCACATTACAGCAGCTTCTTTCCATGCTGGGCAAGGAGTCTTGGCTGGTAACATTGGACCTCAAGGAGGCATACCTGCATGTCCCAATCAGACAAAATTGCAGAAGATACCTCAGATTTCTTGCAGGTTCAACCCATTATCAATTCTCTGCATTGCCCTTTGGCTTATCTACTGCGCCCAGAGTATTCACGAAATGCCTGGCATCAGTAATCGCCTACTGCAGACTTCAAGGGATGCAAATATACCCATATTTGGACGACTGCCTGATCCAAGCAGACAGCAAGCACATACTTCTGAAACATCTGGCTTTTGTAATAATGTTGTTGAATTCTCTGGGATACACAGTCAACAAAAAGAAATCAAGGCTAATACCCTCTCAGAAAATAATTTTCCTGGGTGCCAACTTGGGCACAAACACCCAGATGGCTTACCTCACGCCAGAGAAGCAGGGGCAACTAACTCAATACTTCAGAACACTAGCAAATTTCACCAGGCTGACTGCAAGGAAAATCCTGCAGGCTCTGGGATTCATGGCATCTTGCATCCTACTAATCCCATGTGCAAAGCTGCATATGAGGAAACTTAAATGATACCTGAAAAACCTATGGTCTCAACACAGCCACAGTTTGGAAACAATAATACCACTAATTCCATGTCTACAAAAGGAATTTCTGTGGTGGGCTCAAGCATGCCAAACAAACACAGGTCTCCCATTCTGCAAGCCTCAAGCAAATCAAGTCATCACAACAGACGCCTCGGACTACGCCTGGGGGGCACACATGACAGATCGGTGCATTCAGGGCAAATGGTCCCAAAAAGAAAAGCACCTTCACATCAATCAAAAGGAAATGCTAGCAGTAATAAATGCTATTATAGCTTTCAAAGACCTTCTGCATCCAGGTCAACTATTGATAAAGACAGACAACACCACAGTAATGTGGTACATAAACAGGGAGGAACTCATTCATACCCCCTATGCAGGCTGGCCATGTCACTTTGGAACATGGCTCTGGAATTACAAATCGAACTTCAAGCACAGTACTTGCCAGGCAAGGAAAATACGCTGGCAGACAACCTAAGCAGAAATATGACAGACCCACACGAATGGAAGTTGCATCCTCAAGTTTTTACAGAGATAATTCAAGCATGGGGAAGGCCAGACATAGATCTCTTTGCCTCCCACAAAAATCACCAATTGACAAAATTCTGCTCAAGGACTTTTCATCCAAAGGCCTGGAGAGTGGACGCTCTCTCTTTCAGTTGGACAACAATGACAGTTTATGCCTTTCCACCTCTTCCTCTGCTGCCCAAAGTTCTATTAAAAACCAGAGCAGACAGACCAAAGATGATTCTCATTGCTCCAGACTGGCCAAGACAGCACTGGTACCCACTCCTGAGGAGCCTGACGCATTCCCCTCCATGGACCCTACCTCTAATGCCTCTTCTTCTGACTCAGCACAGCTTCAAAACTCTTCACAGTCAGCTGAAAACACTCAATCTGGCCGCATGGAAGATTCCTTAACATTACAACAGACCCTACTCTCCAAGGAGGTGCAGGATGTCATTTTGGAGGCCAGAAGGCCGTCTACTAGAAAAGCTTACTCCGCAAAATGGAAACGGTTTTGTGCCTGGAATGAGAAAAAGGGCCAGATTCCTGGTAAACTCAATTTACCTCAAATATTACATTATCTAGCTGAGCTGCTAAGCAGTGGACTTTCATTCTCCTCCATCAAAATCCATACCTCAGCCATTTCTGCAGAATACAACACTGATCCACCTTTATTCTCTCACCCCCTCTTAAGACAGTTCCTCAGAGGGGCTAAGAATATAAAACCCCCAAGGAAACAGCCAATACCTGCGTGGGACCTCAATTTCATTCTAGAAAAGCTGACCTTGCCTCCTTTTGAGCCAGCTGCCTCAACAGATTTGCAATATTTGTCCTGGAAAACAGCTTTCCTTCTGGCTATCACCTCAGCTCGTAGGGTGTTGGAACTACAAGCCCTCATGGCTGTGCAGCCTTTTATCATCTTCCATCAGGACAGAGTTTCCTTACGAACCAACCCGTACTTTATGCCAAAGGTGGTATCCAGGGTAGCTTTGAATCAGGCTATACACTTACCTACCTTTTACCCTAATCCTCAAAACAAAGGGGAGAGATTACTACATTCCTTGGACATCCACAGACAGCTGCGTTACTATTTGGACAGAATAAAGCCTTTCAGAAAATCAGAACAGCTCTTTGTGTCCTATGCTATAGGAGCTCAAGGGAAGCCAATTTCCAAACAGACAATTTCAAAATGGATAGCCCACTGCATACGCTTTGTTACTCTTTTCATGGTAAAACTGTACCTGCAGGCATCAGATCTCACTCCACAAGGGCCACAGCTGCTACCTCTGCAGCTTTCCTCAGAGGAGTTCCTACCAAAGATATTTTGGAAGCAGCCACTTGAAGTTCTGTGCATACCTTCTCCAAGCACTACCACCTACCATTATACTCCAAAACTAGAGCAGGCTTTGCCACTGCAGTCCTGCAGGGCATCCTGGCTCCGCCTAGTTCCACCTAGTGCCTACCACCCCTTTCTTAGCTTTGGGATTCTACCCATCTGACTGCAGCTGTATGCACGATGAACATAGTAAAGTTTTGTACCTACCATAAATGTAGATGTTCGAGTGCTAATACAGCTGCATTCCAGATTTCTCTCCTTCCTTCCCCTCTTGGGACTGGCCTTTTGGCTAACACCTCCTCATACAACCTGATTGGGGTATTCATTTATTGTGTATTTGCTTGCAACTACTGTATTTTGATTATATGGCATTGCTTTATTACACAAATTTATGTATTGCCTTCCTTCTGGGGGCACCTGACATCTGGGGTAAGAAAAACTGAAGAAAATGGCGTCGGCTGGTTCTTTTATACCCCTGTCGCACTGACATCAGGGAAGAAGCGACGACAACCGACGCCGGACCTAGTCTTTGGAATTCGGCCGACCGAGGACCCACCTGACGGCGGGAGAATCCATCTGTTATGACTGCAGCTGTATTAGTACTCGAACATCTACATTTATGGTAGGTACAAAACTGTACTTTACCCTCCCTCCAGCCCCCTGTGTTTCTCTTACTAGACCTCTACTTTCTTTTACTATGCTAAAAAGCCTTTTTGGTGTATTTGCTTTTGTTTGGAGGTATATTTTTGTGTTTTTAATTATATATATATATATATATATATATATATATATATATAATTTTTAATTATTTATATATATATATATATATATATATATATATATATATGTATATCACTGCGGTGGTGGTGCTGCGGTAGTGTTGTCGCCTCACAGTAAGACGTTGTCCTGTTCGATTCTCAGCTAGAGCATCTTCTGTGTGGAGACATGCGTGAATGGGCATACCTTCGTTGAAGGTTGTGCGTCAGGGCCGGCAACTCGGCACGTAAAAATCTACTGCCAATCATTAGCGGACCGGAGTTCCGTTGTGGCGACCCCTAACTGGGAAAAGCCGAAAGACACAACAACAAAAAAAAATTATATCTATATATATAGCTCCCCATTTGGGGGGCTCCTGACATCTGGGGCAAGAAAAACTGATGTAATGGCGTCGGCTGCATGTTTTAGACCCCTGACGACCTGACGTCATGGAAGAAGGGACAGCAACTGACACAGGACCCAAGACTTTGTTAATCAAGCCGACTGAGGGCAACCTGCCAGCAGATTACCCAAATGTAATGACTGCAACAGTGAGTACAGTCGAACATCTACATTTATGGTAAGTGTACACAACTGTACTTTACTTAATTACTTAAGTTATTATAAGTAAAAGCAATGGAAAATGAACCAGATAAGTGTTTATTGAGTTCAAGTAGGGGAATAGAAACTTATATGTTTGTATTATATGTTGCTGTGTTTGGCTTATATATAATGTAAATAGTAACCCATCTTGACCTACCTTTGTGAAGAATTATTGGACTCTGAACATTCTGAATAAATCATTACTATTTCTCATTTGTTTAAGAAAACACCCTTTTTTAAAAATAAAAACAGATGACTAGGGATGTGCCATATCAGTTGATACTTTGAGAAATGTAGTTGTAAGAGTTATTTTTTTGGGACAGCTATCTTGGAAACAGTTTTTTTTGTTTCTTATTTCTAGCATCAGTCCAAGGATTTGTTTCTTTTATTCTTTTAAGGGTAGGGGCCATCCATTCCATTTCTTCTGGGATGGACACTACGTTGTTGCTTTTGACTATAGTAGCTTCTTCCAAGTCATTAAAGGTTCTCATCTCATTGGCAGAAGGTATTTTTATCTTGGTTGGAGAGGCCAGCTGTGCTTTAATGTTGTTTTGTTTCAACAGTTTTATTATTGGCCAGACTTTTTTCTTGTGTTCTAGTATTCTGGAAGAATAATCATTGTCAAACCTTGTCAGGCTTTGATTGTATTTTAAGGGTGATTTTAAGCAGATTTTAATATTACTTCCTTGTCCAGAAATGAAAGAAATGTTATAACTATGGATCTAGGTGGAGTATTTGTTGAGTTAGAAGTAGGTTTCTTCAGGGCTCTATGCTCCCTTTCAATATCAAATGAAAGTCCCTCTTTCAAGTCTGAAAATTCAGGAATCTAGGTTAAGAATGAAATGATGTCTTCACCTTCAGTGTTTCCAGGCAGACCAAATATCCTTATGTTGTTTCTCCTTTCCCTGTTTTCTAAGTCATCTGTTTTGTTAAGCAGCCATGTATTGTGTGTTTGCAGAAGTTCTTTTTGAAATTCTTCCTCTTTCAGTCTTCCTTCAATGTCATTTAGAGAAGTCTCTGTATTTGTTATTTTTGTATGGTGTTGCTGTTATAGTTCCTTCAGAGTATCATATCTTTTTGAGAATTTAATTTGAGGTTTTCTAAGTTATTTTTAAAGCCATCCATCTTCAAAGATGGTTCCTGTTAAGGTAGATGTCATCAGTTGCAGTTCTTTTTTTCAGAGCAGCATCTGGATGAGAATTTCTCGAGTTGTTCATATTTAATGATTCAGTATATCTCCAAGTTACTTGACAGGAAAATTTTTTGTATATCTCCACCAAAATTGATATTTATATAGTTTAGTAGTTTTTCTATAGATTTCTGACATTTTAAACTTGAAAGTAATAACATTTTCTTATATTATTATACTAATTTATGGAGCTCTCAAAATTCACTGCTCTCAGTTGGCCATCTAGGCTCCACCCCCCCAGAGGGCAATAATCTTGACATCCTGTGGTGGTGATGCATGACATAGTCCAGGCTCATACTTATCTTCACCTCTTGGGTTTGATGACAACCTTCACTGTGGTGGTTGAACTAGAGGTTGAAAGAGTTGCAGTAAACTCAGATGGTCATGACTTCAGAGTCACCACACACTCTTGGAAATTACACTTGTGTTAACAAACTTACAATTACAGTAGATGATGTGATGGAGCACTACTGTAATAGCCTAAACTACTTGGGTTATATCCTGCCAAGGATGTGTCCAGTTCTCAAAACTTCACGGCACTTTCTATGTGCCCTAACTGCTGAGGATTGGAACAGAACAGTACAAAAGCTTCAAAACTTTATTGCCTCAAGAAGGGAGATTAGAACTGTCAGAGGAAAAAGCTAGGATAGGGAAAAGCCACCAGGTAAATAACTACATGTACAAAAGAGAAAATGCAGCCACACCCTAGCAGTACACCAAAAAGAGAACAAGAATTTGAAAGCAAAGAACAGCTATTGGCAACAGTGATCTGATAGAGCACCTACTTGCCTAACTGTAGTATGTTCAACAGTAAAGCACAGTTTCAGTAGTAAGCTATTTGAGTAGATTACCATATTTTAGGATTCGCATATAGAGGAAGGTTTAAGAATCCAGGAGCCCCTGGTGAATGGTCCTAGCAGTTTGGAATGTTTAGTAAAAGTATGTACAGAGAATCAAATTACTGCCTCTAAAATACTTCTAGAATCCACCACTTTCCAAAAAGCTACAGAAGAAGCCAAAGCCGCGGTAGATTTTGCCTTGACCCTTCCTGAAAGTGACTTGTTATGGTGATAATAGCATAAAGAAATGACATAAGACAACAACTTAAAAACTGACTGATTTGTACCAGTAAGGTCTGTATTTTAAATCCTTTAAAAACATGGATGATAATGTCACATTGACGTTATAACATGTATTTTTGTGTGAAGTTTTTATATCTGTATTACTGGATAGAAAAAAATGTGTACTTTGAGATAAACATACTAGTCCATTGTAATAATGTTTCATTTTTATTTTCATGAGTCTTTTAGTTTGTTGTTAGAACAACAATCTTCCCTACAGGTCTGTCTGCTTTTGTGTTTAGGCTTGTATAGTTCTAGACTGTTTCTTCCTGAAGAGTGATGATTTTTTTCAGATTTAGGATAGAAAATGGTATCTTTTAAGGAGTCAAAAGTACTTGTTTTAAGGTTCATAATATTGTTGGAAGTAAAATGCAACATTGACAAGCTTATAAGGGCCTCAGGGGCCAATAGCCTAGTAACTTGCTATGATCCTAATACCATTCTCGTAGAGACTTTACCAGTGGTAAACATGTCTTTTTTTTCCCACTACTTTCTATGAATAGTAGTTATCGAACCTGATGACCAAATTACCACATTTCAGACAGGGATTTGCCCAAGCAGTTTTAATAAATTTTGTCCAGATGTGAGATGAATTTGATATAGATGTGGGAGGGGCACCATCTTTAAAGGGAGAGTTTGTGAGAGATCTATGGACTCTGTCCCTGTACGATATGACAAGCCTTCCTGAAGTCTTAAAACTTTTAGAATCCATCTGATGAGGAAATTAACCATGTTTACGCCTTCCGTTTTGTCACACACACCAAAAATGTTTATATTATTTCATCTTTCTTGATTTTCTAGGTCATCCATCTTATCCAGTAGACAATTACTTCGTTTCATATAAAATTTAGTGTGGTTTTCTTGCTCAACCAGTCTTCCCTCAGTGTTGTTTAAACTTTTTTCTCTGCTGTCTGTGTAAGAATTTTGTTGATCTGAAGTAGTTAACTTCATTTGTCCATCAACCTGTGGGTATCGGATCCATATCGGATCTGAGCCGGCAGCTTCAAACAGCTAAGATCTGAGCTCCAAGCTCCTCCCCTTACCCATAATCCCCTGCCATCCCTCTCTGACCCCAGATCACGTTTGCTGCGGTTGACTCAACAGCTTTGAACGAGTTCCAGGCGTGGGTTTTAGTCGTTCTGTGAGAAAAATATTGCTTTTCTAATTTTTCTGTAGTGTAATATTGCTTGTTGTTTTGTGTGTTGCCCTTGTATTTAAAACCCTTTAGTTTTAATATTGTTATCTGGTTAAATTTTAGTGTAGTTTATTCCTCCCCGTGTGTGTGAAGGTGTGTGTGTTGGGCCTTGTGTGTTTTTCTTAGTTTAACTATGTCTGAGGCCGCAAAAACTTTTTTCTCTAAATGCACCGAGTGTGGCCATAAGCTATCCCCGGCGGATGGCCACACGGTGTGTTATTTGCCTTGGGGTGGACCACCTTTCCTCAGGCTGCACTGTTTGTGCAGCCTTCAACCCCAGGGCTCTAAAGGACAGGAGATCGAAGTTGATTCTGGCAGGACTTTTACCCCCGGATTCGGCTTCGGCCTCCTCTCCTTTCCCTGGCAGTGCCCCCTTCCACTCCTGCTCCGCTGGCCGGGACTCAACCTCCCACCTTGGGCCAGGAGGAGAGGGATGCTAGGCAGGAGAAGAAGAAGGAAAGACACCACAAGAGGCGGGCCGAGTCTTCCTCCTCAGCTCCGCCGGCTAAGCAAGCTGCTTCTCCCAGGGCTTCCGGGCCTTCTCCTTCCCAGCTCCATTCACCATGCTTCTCCCCAGAGCCGGAGGAGGAGACCCGGTCGCCTTCGAGGTCATCGAGGTGGCACTCCCGGCCCGCCTCGGTGGCCTCCTCCAGGTCTACCCGAAGCTTGTCTGATGCAGATATGGACCGGATGATGCGTAGGTTCCTCCAGGCCCAGCTGCAGATGGGAGTGCTCATGCCTCCCCCCCTCCGGGGGGGGAGCTCAACCCCCTTTTTCACCCCGATTGCTCCTTCTCCGACCCACTTTCAGGGTTCGGAGCCTTCGGATCCGGGTTGCATAGGAGCCGGGGGAGGTTCGGCGCTGATAGTGCTTCGTACTTCGGCTCCGACTTCGCCCTCGAGTTTGTCGGGTCCCTTTTTGGATCCGAGCTCTCGGAGCCAAGAGCTGAGCTTCGGATCCGGAGGGGTCAGTGTGTCTTCAGCTCTGGCTCGGTCGGAGCATACTGGCTGTTCGGATCCGATTGCTTTGGCGCCGATCCACACATCAGATCCGAGGGGGCTACTCTCGGATCCTAGAGAGAGCAGATCTCCCTCGGTGTTCGATGTAGTGGATAGGATATTGTCGAGGAATTCCAGGCCCCAGGCTCCGACTATGGATCAACTCTGCACTGTCTCTCAGACGGGCCTACCTTCCATCACCCGGCCCCAGGGACAGCCTGTGCCTATTTCCCAGGTCGTTCCTTTAGAGGAACAAGATGTGGTTGGTGAGGCCTCTTCGGACAGCCCCCCCGAGGAGGTCCCTCACAAACGTAAGTGCAAGAGGAGGCACTTGGACTCACCTGAGTCTTTGATAGAAGACACGGATTTAGAGGAAGGGGAAGGTTCCCCAAGGTCACCCCCCGAGGACGTCTCCTTCGGAGACATTATGGAAATGCTTCGAATTAGAGGGGGGTGGCCAGCCCAAAAGCCTTCCTTGGATGAGTCTGTGTTCCTGGAGGCATTTGACGCAGGCCCATCTACCTCTTGGGTGTCCCCTCCCGCCGATCCCCTGGTAGATCTCATCATTACCAGGGCATGGAAGGAACCGGACACTGTTGAGCCCATTCCAAAGTGGCCGGATAAAATCCTTAGTCCCCCCACTGACAGGGCGGTATGGAGCAAGGGTGCTCCTATAGATGCCATGTTGGTGGCGGCTGCCACCAAGAGGGAACTAGCCCAGGAGAGTTCCTCGGTCCATCCTCCCGACAAGGAGTCTCGGACGATGGCCCGCCTGGGGAAGCAGATGTTCGCTTCAGCTACCTTCGCAGTGAGGTCGCTGAACTATATGGCACATGTCATACGACTCCAGCGGGATCTCATCAAGGAATACGCCGGGTCGCCCCCAGAGTCCATGTCGACTGAGGATAAGAAGGTGTGCTCAGCTCGAATGGCCACTCTCAAGTCCATCTCGAACACTTCTATGCGGCTCCTCTCCCATGCCACGGAAGGAGCCACTAGAGCTAGTGGAGCGGGCGTTGTTTTGAGATGACACGCTTGGCTCCGCCTCTGCGACTTTGCGGAACCCTTCAAGGCGTCCTTCGTAAATGCCCCTTTTGACGGTTCTTCGCTTTTTGGCAAGACCGTCTGTGACACGCTGGTCCAGAGCGAGAAAGTCGGGAAGACGTCTGTCGTCGCAGTCTGCTTCTCGGCTCCCCAGAGGTCCTTCTCCAGGAACCAAGGGGGACAGAAGAAGATGTGGTTCTGGAAGTCTCAACAGTCCCGTTTCGCTCCGGACCCCTCGTCCTTCAGAGGCAGAGGAGGACAAGGTGGACGCCGGCCCAGAGGCAGTGGGGGACCGAAGAATTTCGGGTCGAGAGAACCCTTTTTGGATCAGCCCGCCCAGCAGCCCTGAAGGGTTACTTGACTGTTCCACTCTGGAGGCAGTCGGGGGGCATTTTTCGAGGCACCTGGCAGTTTGGGAGTCCATTACAACAGATCACTGGGTGCTTCAAATCATATCCAGAGGTTACGAAATCCCCTTTCTGAATCCCCCGCCCAGACCCTGGAGCCTCCCCGATGTCCCACCCAATCAAAGGGAGGCAGCAGCCGCAGAAATAAAGCAGCTACTAGAAAAAAGAGCGATCCAGCGTGTCCCCCCAGACCAGTCCGGATCGGGCTTCTACTCCAGGTTCTTTCTGGTGCCAAAAAAGACGGGGGACTTGAGGTCAATCCTCGACCTGTCCTTGCTAAACCTGTCAGTGGCCAAAAAAAGTTCCGGATGGTCACCATTCAATCCATTCTCCCCCTCGTGCAGGAGAACGACTGGATGTGCTTGATAGACCTCAAGGATGCGTACTACCACATATTGATGGAGAG
This sequence comes from Protopterus annectens, assembly GCF_019279795.1. Lineage (NCBI taxonomy): Eukaryota > Metazoa > Chordata > Ceratodontiformes > Protopteridae > Protopterus > Protopterus annectens. The sequence continues at coordinate 959,072,486 of NC_056726.1, forward strand.
ACGCTCCAGATGGTTTCTCCACTTCCGGCTAGGAGCCAGTCTCTACCAGTTCAGGGCCCTCCCCTTTGGTGTCATCACAGCCCCCAGGGTGTTCACCAAAGTGTTGGCAGTAGTAGCGGCCCACCAGAGACTCCAGGGTATACAGGTCTTCCCCTACCTGGATGACTGGCTCCTGACCACCCCCAACAGGCATCTACTGTGTTCAGCCAGAGATTACTTCCTCCACCTGGCCTCTCGGCTGGGAATCACAATCAGTCTCAACAAATCTTCCCTTCATCCAACCCAGATCTTAGACTTCATAGGAGCCAGATTAGACACAAACCTATTGAGAGTCGTCTTAACTTCGGACCGGATTCGCTCCCTGAAGCTCCATGTACTGGCCCTTTTACAATCCCCGGCTCCTCCAGTGGAATTGGTTCTGAGGGCTCTAGGTTCCATAGCGGCCACGATCAATCTGCTACCTTTAGCGCGCTTGAACATGAGAGTACTACCGTGGACCTTGCAGGTTCAGTGGTCCATCTTGCTACACCCGCTGAGTGCACCTATCCCTCTCAGCAGGGCTTGCAGGAATTTCCTGCTCTGGTGGCTCCAATCCCCGGACCTCCAAATAGGGCGCCCTTTTTCTGTGTCCCTGCCTCTAACCACGGTGACCACGGATGCTTCTCGCCTAGGGTGGGGGGGGGGGCACTGCAAGGGCAGAACCGTCCAAGGCACATGGACCCATTCAGAGACCTTATTGCATATCAATGTCCTAGAGATGAGAGTGGTGCTTTTGGCGTTGCAAGCACTCCAAGCCCTTCTTCCCTTAGGGATGGTTGCAATTCAGACAGACAACGTCAGTGGTCTGGTGTATCAACAAACAGGGGGGAACCAGATCCTACCCACTTTGTCAAGAGGCCATGAGAGTTTGGGAATGGGCGATCTCCACCAACTGCTTTCTCATAGCAACGCATATCTCGAACATTTTAGCAGACAGGCTGAGTCGAACCATCCTCTCGCCGTACGAGTGGTCTCTGAACCCCAGAATAGCGAAGCAAATCTTCCTTAAGTCGGGTCAACCTTGCTGCGATCTCTTCGCGTCTCCTTCTAACGCAAAGTGCAGCGACTACTTCGCTCTAATTCCCCCACCAGGGGAATCCCCCAGAGACGCTCTGGTACATGTTTGGCCATCCGGTCTACTTTATGCTTATCCCCCTCTTCCCCTAATGCTAAAATTCTTGCAGAAAGCCTGTCGGTTGGGGAGCAGAGTAATCCTCATAGCCCCTTTCTGGCCTCGTCAAACATGGTTCCCATGTCTATGGTCTCACCTAGTGAATCCTCCATGGATTCTAGATCCCACCCCGGATCTCATCTCTCACCCATTGGGTTTACCATCTCCGAACCTGGACAACCTCAAGCTCACTGCTTGGCTGATCCAGTTCCAGTAATAGTTAGGACTCCTGGTATCTCGTCCCCTGTTAAGGCTATTTTAGTGGCTGCTCATAAACCTTCTACAAGAAAGGTTTATAACAGCAAATGGAAACGTTTACTATCTGGGCGGAGCATAGAAATTTGGATCCCTTTACAGCTCCCATACCAGCGGTGTTTTGTCAACCTTATTCGACCAAGGTGCTAGATCTTCCACGGTCAAAGTCCAGTTAGCTGAAATTTCCCATTATCATGTGGGAAGTGACCTCGGTTCCTTAGCATGTTCCAAATTATGTAAGACGTTCTTAAAAAGCACCTTCCTCTTAATACCTCCGGTAAAAGACGCAGTCCCTCCATGGGATTTAACTCTTGTCCTCCAGTCCTTGACCGGCATTCCGTTTGAACCCGCAGCCACGGTGGATCTGAAATACTTATCTTGGAAGACGGCCTTTCTCATTGCTATCACTTCGGCCAGAAGGGTTTCGAAGCTTCAAGCCCTTTGCACCAAACCACCGTACTTGGTCTTCCATAAAGATAGAGTTTCCCTCAGGACCAATCTCTCCTTCCTACCCAAAGTTGCTTCTGAGCACAATATTAATCAATCTATTAATTTGCCAGTTTTCCTTCCAAATTATCAAAACAAGTGTGAATACAAATTACATTCTCTGGACGTACATAGGCAATTGAGATTCTACTTGCACAGGACCGCTGAACATAGGCAATCTGAGCAACTCTCTGTATCCTTTGCAAAACCCTCTTTGGGCAAACCAGTATCAAAAGTTACATTATCCAGATAGATTTCCCAATGTATACTCCTTGCATACAAGAGTTCTGGTAGATCTGAACCTGAAAGAGTCCACGCTCATTCTACCCGATCGATCTCTACTTCTGCTGCCTTTTGCTCCAGAGTCACCCTGGACGACATTTGTTCAGCAGCCACTTGGGCTTCATCCCACACTTTCATTAACCATTACAAGTTGGATCTAATTTCCAGAGGGAGAGCATCCTTCGGCTCTGCAGTGCTTCAGAATATCCTTCCATGAGGACCTCCCAAGTTTGGGTAGCTGGGGACTCTGTCCCACAGGTTGATGGACAAATGAAGTTAACTACTTCAGATAAAGAAGTTATGTACTCACCATAACGTTCCATCTGAGTAGGTAAACTTCATTTGTCAGCAACCAACCCCCCCTCCATCCCCCTAACCTATAGTGCGTCCTAGAAGGATTCCTTGTCCTTTTCTCCGGATAGCACCAGGTTAGGAGTTGCAGGTGATCTTTTGTTGTAATATGCTGTTTTACCATAGCAAACTCGATCTGAGGTCAGAGGGATTATGGGTAAGGGGAGGAGCTTGGAGCTCGGATCTTAGCTGTTTGAAGCTGTCGGCTCGGATCCGATATGGATCCGATACCCACAGGTTGCTGACAAATGAAGTTTACCTACTCAGATGGAACGTTATGGTGAGTGTACATAACTTCTTTTTCGTAGTCTTTAGAAACTCTTACTGTTGCCATTCTCTTGTGTATAGTCTACTATTTTATCCACATTGTCTGTTTTTAAGGATATTTTCTGTATGGATGGCAACATCTTCTAGAAATCATTATTTGTAGAGATGTTCTGTTGTCAAGTAGTTTTGGAAACTGACATTCTTCAAGTGGGCTGTTGATATATATTCTGACAATTTTTTTTAGTTAACTTTTGACTAATAAAATTAGACCCTGAGACACAGTACAGTTTCCTTTCACTTGTAGCACTGGGTGGATCAAATTTAATAATACTGCCCTGTCTAAAACTTTCTAATGATGCAAAGGAACTAAAATCTGCTGTACTCAAGCCACCAGGTTGGTCATATACCCCCTGTTAAGTACCATTGTCTGTATTTTACCTGTTTGCTCTTGCATTTTCCAGAAGGCAGTTCAGATTTCACTTAGTGGATTCTGGTAATGTTGACTTACTGTTTGGAATATAATCCCATTTGAAGTTATGTTTATATTATTTTGATATATTTTTATATGTCTTTAATTAACATACAAACTTTAAACTCCAAACAAGGTTCTGTTTTTAACATAGACCGAGAAAAAGCTATGGGAATCATTCCACTGACTAAATAACATTTAATTTCATTTACCTAGTAAGTGTAATGTTTGTCTGAGTTAGTCCCACTAGGTAAGTACCTTCTTTTTGGAGGAGACCTGAGGTGGTATTTATACTACTGGGGGAAATTTAGCCAGGGCATCGGGGAACTTCCCTTACACTTTTTGATAGGTGCAGTGGCATTTTTTTGCAGCCAACGGAGCAACAACCAACTCAAGCAGATGGGGCCTTAGTTTAGTGGTTCATCCAGATGTGCAACACCCCCTTTTGAAGTGGTCTTTGCCAAAGAAATACAGGGCTGGATTGTTCCCTTGTGAATAATTACTAAGTGACAGACGTAGTTTGAGAAAATGTAGAGACATACTTGAAGCTGCGGTATTCAGAGTGGCACAGCCACTAAGGTTGTTTAGACCGGCAAGTTCATCTGATCACCAGTGTTGGGTATGTTTGTGCAGTCTGAAGTTTGTTTGCATGTGTAGAGAGAGCAAAGCCAGGAGACAAGATTAAGTTGATGAGATTAGCCTTGAGAAAAAGTCATCTGCTAATTTAAGATTCACTCTGCTGGTGATAGAAGGTAATGTCACACAAATGTTATCTTGAAAGTTTTCCAGCCACAGCATTTCTGTGGGCTGTAGGACTTTCATAAGTCTGAATCTGCTGAGGAGCTTTCAAACATGAATTTCACTTCTAGTAATAAAAATCTTCAGCTTTGTATTCAAGCTAAAAAAATCTTTCTGAATAGGTTTCTCATTTAAATATTGTAGTTTGGCTGGTAGACCTGAATATTCACTTTATGTCAGTGGAATCAGGAGCAGAGGAGGCATTCCAGATTTGTGGCGGGGGAAAAAACTCACAGCACTGAGATATCTGTTCCTGTTGCAAGTATGAGTGAAGAGCATGGGAGTTAAATGCCAAAGTATAATACTGGGAAGTTTTAAACAGGAAGCTCAGTAACACCTTTTCATTGTCTCAAAATACACATACATACACAGTCACATTGACTGCTAGTCAGTAAAGGAACACTTTGTTGGACTGTCACTTGAAATGAAAGGGCCTGGGCAAGAGTAATGTTGTTGAAAGCGCTGTAAAGTTACCATGGTTTTGTAAACACATGAGAATGTGCCCTCATGTAGACTAATGATCTTTTACAGAGAAGATATGTAGTTCAGTCTTAACCTGAAGGTATGCGTGAATTGTTTTAAAAAGAAAGCAAAGGCAATCAGTTTTCATGCCTGTGACAGGAAGGGTAACCAGCAATTAACTAAAGAAGCAGTGTAAGTAAATTCTTCAACAAAAAGGAATCATGAATAAAAGATGACTCTACAAAAGAATAGAATTGATACCTGTCACAGTGAGATTGAATAGAATTGATACCTGTCACAGTGAGATTTTTAAGTACTAGATTTATATATAAACATTTTGTTGCAGGCATTTGGCAAGCAAAAAATTTCCATGAGTACTCACCAGTATGTAATTTACCTCTTCATTTCTAACATCGTATGTGTCATGTGCGTTTTGCTTTGTTGTAAATGACATGTGTAGAATTGCCTAAATATTTCCAGGTAAGTGCAGAACCTGATATTGAGTTTAAGGTTCACTAAGATGTTTTGTAGCCCTTTGCCTAAAAATGTCAGAGAAATGTATATAAAAGCATCTGTTTATATGTTGTTCATCACAACAACAGGTAGGCAGCCTCTTAATAAGCTTCATAAATCAGGTTTAGCAAGCTGTGTGTAGGATTCTGTAGCAGCTGCCCATGACGGGAGTTGATTGCTTAGTAATAAATTCTTCCATGCATGCTCTCTGTTGGCTACTCAGTAAAGAATCTGAATATTTAAGTTTCATGCAAAAATATTTAACATTTGCCAGCAGATAACCACTTGGGTTATTGTGTTTTGCCATTTTTCTTTTGTCTGGTCATTTTGTTACTTTAGTCATTGTAGTTTGAGAGTGTGCTAAAGTCATTTGTTTCATTTATGTATTTGATTTTTTTTTTTAACTGGGGAATTCCTTTGGATACCTGGATTCCTTTTCAAGAGGGAGACCTGGGGTAAAAGTCGTGTATACTTGAGGTCAAAAGTGTTCTCCTACATGATAAGGAAAGCAACTCTTTAATACACAGTGTTTCACATAAGGCATACAACAATGGATATAGAATAAGTATGTTTTTTGCTCTAAGATGTTGTAATAGCGACCAGAGAATATGTACTACTAATATATTTACTGCTAACATTTATTTATTTATTTTCAGTTTGATTACTGGGAAAGTCCACTGGGCCAAGAAGTGCCCATTTTCAGTGGAGGCCCGGGGAGAAAAGCTCCATGAACAGTATAATACAATGTAGGTTACAAAATGCAAATAAAGGTTGCAAAGTGAAATACCATACTGTATAGGTTACAAAATAGAAAATAAAGGTTACAAAGTGAAATACAAGAGTAGGGTTCATACATTCGAGAGTTGCAGAGTGTAATATACATTACGAGACAGTTTAACAACTTGACGACAGAGTTTTTTTTTTTGGTTTTTTTTTTGATGAAACAATATTTATATGCTTGGAGTCAATTAAAGTCTGCTAGTTCTGGATCTTTTGAGAAATAAGAATAAGTATGAGAGTATAGTGGAGTGGGGGTAAGGAGAGCTTAGTGGGGAGTCCTTAGAATTTAAGTGGGGTGAAAGCAGGAACATTTCCATTTGGAAGATAGGTGAAGAAAAAGTTGAGTTTTGAAGGATTCAGTGTTGGGTATAGTCCTAAGTGAAGGAGGCAGAGAATTCCATTTTTTACCTAGAGAAAAGGAGAGTAAAAGCTGGCCAGCGGGTCATTTGGGTTTAAGAATGGAGATTAGGTTTTAGTGTTCAGATCTCAATGATCTGTTAGGGATGTATGGAGGAAGGATGTCCTTTAAGGCTGGGCATTTATCAGGGGAGAATATTAGTTTGTGAGCAGTGGTTAGTTGTAGATAGTCTAGGTGGTTAGGGAGTTCTAACCAGTTCATAGAGTGAAGGTTTAGGCAGTGGTGAGTTGATGTTTTGGATTTGGTGGCAAATTTAGAGATCTTATTATAGCAAGCTTCGAGCTTAGAGGTGTTGGTAACAGACAAATTGGTTAGAAGAGGGGCTCCATATAGAAGGGAATGTAGGTGGTTGCCAGGGTATGCCTAGTGGAGATGGAAAGAAAGTGATTGTTCCTATATAGCATACCTAGCTTTTGGTGGGTTTTCTTTAAGTTTTGTTGTATGTGAAGATCAAATTTGCGGTGTTCATCTATGGTAATGCCAAGGATTTTTGCAGAGGGGACCACTTCAATGGCAGTGTTAGTTTGGCTTAGGACATTGAAAGTGTTTTTGTCCAAAGAGGAAACCTTGGAGGGGATAAAAATTAGTATTTTGGATTTATTGGAGTTGGGAGAGAGGTGGTTTTGGTGCATCCAGTTCTCTGTAGTGGTAAAGGCTAATTGGGTTTTGGTCAGTAGTTCAGGAAAGTTTGGGGTAGAGCAGGCCAAGGTAGAGTCATCAGCATATTGGATGACTGTGGTGTCAGGGATGAAGGTGTGAAGGTTATTTATAAAGATGTTGAAAAGCATGGGTCCAAGGATGGACCCCTGAGGAACGCCAGTAGGTGTAGGCAAGAAGGAAGAGAAGGAGTTCTTCCATTTGACTGCTTGAGATCTATCAGATAGGTAACTGGAGAACCAGGAAAGAGTATTTGGGGAGAGATTGAGATTAGCCAGATGATGAAGAAGGTGAGTGTGGGAGATGGTGTCAAAGGCTTTTGAAAGATCTAGCAGTACTGTGGATACAATGAGTCCAGAGTCTCGTGCTTGATTGACGGTCTCTAGGAAGGATAGTAGGGCAGTTATGGTACTGTGGCCAGGACGGAAGCCATGCTGGGTGGGTGTTAGGAGGTGATTTTGAATTAGATAAGGTAAAAGTTGGTGGTGGACACATTTTTCTAGAATTTTAGATATTGGAGAGAGTAGGGTGATGGGGCGGAAGTTAGAAATAATGGTGTTTTTGCCTCCTTTGTGAAGAGGTAGGATGTAGGCTGAACGCCAGAGTTTTGGTACGTATGACTCATTTAAGGATCTATTAATCAGAATACTAATTGGGAGAGCGATACCTTCAGCTGCATGTTTGAGGAAGGAAGAGGGAATGTTGTCAGGGGCATTAGAGCAGGGCTTTAGCTTGGATAGAAGCTTTTTTGTAAAAGTGGTGGAAACAGGTTTGAGATGGAAATTGAGGGGGATTGTTTGGGTTGTTATTAGGGAATGTTTTGGTTAGCTTAGCTATGGATTCAGTAAAGAAGGTATTGAAGTGGGAGCTCAGTTCACTGTCTGATAGATTAGGGTCAGGGCAAGGGTTGTTTTGAGATCCGGGATGAAGTAGGGAGTTGACTGATTTCCAGAATTGTTTTGGGTTTTTATTGTTATTGGACTGGAGTTTATTATAGTAGTTTTTTTTTTTGTCCTTGATAATTTTTTTTACTTGGTTGCGGAGTTGGGTATATAGGAGTAAGGTAGAGGACAATTTATTTTTCTGATAGAGCTTCCAGGATTTGTCTCTGTGACGCATAATTTGTTTAGTTTCTTTGGTCAGCCATGGTGCAGAATTAGTTTTGATTCGCTTATTTCTTAGGGGGGCTAGGGAGTTAAGAGTATCTAGGAAGATAAAGTTAAAATACTCAACAACATTGTCGAGTGGGAGGGTATTTAGAGGTTGCCAGTTAATTTGTTTAAAGATGTTAGAAAAAATTAAGGGGTTGAAGTTGCTGAGGTTACGAGTTTGAATGTAGAGATGTTGGTGTTGGATGGAGCTACTTGATTGATGGATGAAGGCAGGGAGATGGTCACTGAAGGTGTCAGGGATACTGCCGCAGAGAGTGATTTTGTTTGGATGGGAGACTAGAATCCAATCTAAGATTGACCCTGGGGGGTGATTTTTGTTAGGGCGAGTAGTTGAAGAGATTACTTGGGTGAAGTTTAGAAGGTTAATGGAAAGTGAGGGGGATGGTGTGTTCATTTTATTCCAGTCGATAATTGACATCACCTAGAATATAGGTTTCATATTTTATTTGAGTTGAGGTCCAGTATAGAATATCTTCAAAAGTGGAGATATTGTTGCCTGGGGAGATGTATAAGGAAATGAAGCAGATATTTTTATGTTTATTTAATTGGAGAAGGCTTGCTGTGATTTTGGAATTTTTGAAATTAGGGGTAGGGATTTGAAGAGGAATTAGAGAGAGAAGATTGGAGTAAATTAGAGCAGAGCCTCTGCCTTTTTTGTTTAAATGGTCACTTCTGAGGATATGGTAACCAGGAGGTAATATTTCAGAGTCAGTGATATGGGGTTTTAGCCAAGTTTCAGAGATGGCTAGGATGTCGGGTTGATTGTGATTAATCCAGACTTGTACATGGTGACATTTGTTGTTAAGGCTCTGGGCATTGATAGTGAAGATCTTCAGAGTGCTAAGGGGGGAAGTGGGAGGAGAAGAGAAAGGGTGGGTTGTGTTATTTGTTGTAGGTGAGGAAGAGGGTGGAGGGATGGAGTAGTTTGTGCTGAGGCAAGGGCCAGGGTTAGGATGAATGTCTCCAGATAAGGCTAGGACATTGTAGGTGATAAGTTTTGGTCTGTAAGGTTTGTATAGTAGGTATTTTTTTAGGGTTTAGCAGAAGTTTCAGAGAGAGAGTTTTAGTTGAGGTATAGAATAGTTTGGGATGAAAAAGATGCAATAGGTTGGGTGCAGTAAGGGAGGAGGATATGGAGTGAAAGTGAGGGAGTTGGAGAGGTTGTGGTTAGGGATAGTTTGAGTAGGAGGGAGGAATGGAGGAGCATTATGGGAGTAAGAAGTAGCAAGTTACAGAGGTATTAGTAAGATGAGAAGGGAGCTAGGGAGTTGAATAGTTAAGGGGAGTTGGTAGGGCATGTTAGGATAGGGCAGGGTAATGTACAGTGTAGAGAAGAATAATGTGGAATGCTAGTTGAGAAGGGAAGGTCTAGAAGTGAATGGAGAGAGTTAGATATTGTAGGCAAGGATAATGGAAGAATGAGTGTATAGGGGTACAGGAAAATTGTAGTGGGAGGAGTAGTAGTGGGAGGGGAAAGAGAGGTGGAGTGTTCTCTGATTAGAGAATAGGGGAGGGGTAGTTGGAAGAGGACTGTGATTGGATAGTAGGTTTGGTAGGAGGAGTTTGTTAGATATAAAGTGCTGTGGCGGGTGGGAATTGGGGGCAGGGTAGGGGAGCGGAGTGAGCCCGTAGGGCGGACGGAGCAGGTTTAGACAGGTAAGTGAGCCAGTCAGCCAAAAACTAACAGTAAGCAGTTGATTACTGAGTTCCTTATTTGAGACAGGGTAGGTCAAGGGGGATAGGTAATATTGGTCGTGAAAGTAAGTAGTAGCAAAGCAAAGTAATCAGTGAGTAGCAGGTAGAGAGAGGGCAGAAAGACAGTTCACAAGCCTAGGACAGAAACATTAAAAAGCTATGGAGATCAGGGAAGAATGGAAGAGTTGCGTACTGTCCTAGTTTAGAATGCCATCTAGTGGTCAGAGTAATAACAGAGGCAAGTGAGCAGAGAGATATATCAGGGTTAGGGAAGGCTCTTAAGGAATAGTTTCAGGAGACAGCACAGAAGTGATAAAGGATCTAAATGCTAGGGGATAGAGAGGGGAGAGAATGGCTGCTGGGTATCCTGGCTAAGGTGGCATATAGTACGTACATTAGATATTAAGCAAGTGTTTAAATAATACCACTTTTAACGCATACTTTCTTGCCTCCTAGTGAACAGGGTTCATTAAGCAGGACCGCAAGTCTTTATGGTATAGTAGACTTGAATGGATTTGGTCTGCAGGGAGTCCTTTCACCAGGTAGGTATGTTCAAGGTTTAGTGTAGGATAGAAGGCTCAAACCTGTAGTATCCTTCAGTAGGCTTCTAAGAATGTACCATAATGTCTTACTGGAGCCATGTTTTTGTGGGAAGTGGACTGTTGTTTCAACTGAGCCAGCAGGAAATCCTACCCAGTATCAGTAATGTCCAAGTGTGTAGTCTAAACAAGTCCCATTAATTCTTCAAGGAGCAATCTTCAACAAAGCTGACTGCTTCTCCAGACTCGACAGAACAGCTTAAACAGTGCCAGTAGAGTTCATTTATTCATGTATTAAACTGAACATATTTCACATAAGTTGCACAGCAATGAATGTGAAATGAATACCGATATTTATCATACTCAGTGTGGAAAAGTCTTAGGACTTCCTGCCATGCTGAAGCCTGCAGCTGGCCCGAATAACTAAGTCTTTCACCATCCCCATCTGATGGACATCCTTGCAGTCCAATGTCAGGACATCAGTGGTATAAACGTTTATTCGCCTGCACCATTTTCAATTTTTTTTTTTTTTTTGACTTGTTTGTCCGATGCGGTACTGCTAATGTGAGCATTCAGTCCATCGGTTGGCTTGAAATAACAGAGGGTTCAGCTAAATACTCCATCGGGGAACTTTTTTTTTAATGTGTTAGTGTTTTGATGTTGGATTTTAATGTTTTAAAAAAAGTCAACAATTACCTAGCGTGAGGGAAAAAATCCCCCAAACCGACTACTACTCTTATTGCTTGTTCTTCTTGGGACCTCAGATCAGTGTACCAAACTGTATCTTTTGTGCTAGATGTAACAAAAAAAAAAAACGTTAAGCACAGGGCTGAATGACTCCAGCAGCATTTAGAATCACTTGGGGCTCTGCCTTTGCATGTCATGGGATGCACCGGTTCTCAGACCATCATCCCAAAAGTGTGAAAATACAAAAGCCCAAAGGAGAAGGATGTGCAGGAGGGCAAATACATATCTGTGTCCAACTTCCCCACCTTTTCTAGAGATTGCCAACTCAGATGAGGCCCCTTTAGCAGTCTTATGGTCCAACACCTGTTAGGTCCGAGTCCACTGGTGCATCTCCTCCAGAGGGCCCAGTCCTCGCTTGCTGACACCAGACCACTGTCTGTTGTGCCTGAAATCACTAAGCAGGCCACAGCTTCCAAGACAGAGTTCTGGTGACTGAAGGTGAAGGCAGTATTTCCTTGGTTATAATTTAAGAATTACCTGGGAACCAGATAGAGGTTGCAACCTCCTGCCCATGACCTGACGCTTTTTTGCCCCTCTCAAGCCCTAGACACCCAAACCAAAAAGGCAGGTACGTTTGCCCCCGCCAGCACTGCTCAGATTCCCCCCACCTCCTCAACCCAGATCTCTCCACAGGACTTAGGCTGGTGCAGGACTTCATGAAGTCTAGGCAGACCATCTTGATTAAGGAACCCATGTCAGGAACTTCCCTTGGGGAAAGAAAAAGGGACACATCTCACCAGGGAGATAAGATTCCTCATAGTCAGATGACTGAGAGACTCTTGCCTATGTTAAGCATTTTCACCCTCGGCAGTATTTGAATATTAACTCAGCAAACACTTTATCCTCAGCTTTGCCTCCTGAGGACATATCCTTTGGAGATACCCTTCACAGAATAAAGGAATCCTTAATTGGGAGTGTAGGGAATTCTCTCAGACTCAAGCTAACTAAAGAAAGCTCTTGAAGCTCCTTGCCCCTAGACCCCTGGCTATACCTCAAGTCCACAAAGTCTTAGACAATATAATTGCAGACATATATTTGCAGCCTGATCCTTACCCCTTGCCCCCTGAAAGCCAGACCACTTTTATAGTTGCTTGAGTCTCACAAGCACCTCTGTAAGAATCCAATAGTGGATCTTGCTGTGGTGTCTCTGCAATCCACCAGGGGATCTTTTCGGTCTGCATCCAAGAATCCTTTGCCAGATGATAGGGAGAGTAGATTCATAGACCAGCTTCACAAGAAGGCATACTCCTCAGACACCTTGGCCATGAGAACTCTGAACTGCGAGTTCCATATACTCGTATACCTGTGTCAGTCCAGGAATAAACCAAAGATAGTAGAGGGGATAAGAACCTCAGAGGAATATCCAGGAATTGTGCAGTGTAGGCCTCCAGGTTTCCAGACCTTCACATAAATCTGGCTTTGCTGCATTGGATGCATTATGCAGGGTGGCTGCCACAGGGATTGTAATAAGGTGACTTTACTTGGCTGGAGGATTCAACCCCTTTTTGACCATTTAAAAGCTAAGTTCACAAATGGTTTGCTAGACAAGGTGCATCTGTTTGTGCTCCCTGTGGAAAAGGTGTTTAGGAGACTGGACCACAAGGGGAAATGTGCAAAATTAGTTGAGGAATTTTCCCTTTCCCCAGCAAGTAGTGATCATTTTCACCTAATCAAGGAAAAACAAAGACACTCAGGGAGAAAAGAAAGTGGCAAACCAACCAGTGTCCCATACCTGGGGGGTCCAAGGACCTGTCTCCTCCATGGGAGCAGCTGTGATTGTGCTCATCACCTTCCTTCCCTCCTTGGGAGGGAGACTGATCTCCTTCAGTCACTGGGATCGGATAACCCAGGACACAAAAAGTGCAACAGGTAGTCAGAGGTGGGCTATTCCGTACAGTTATGGAAAACTTCACCCTTCCTAGGAATTTCCACACTTCCAAATATCAAAAGAAAACAATCCCACCTCTATTTGAGGATCTGTTTCAGCAGGGCTCCATCCAGCCAGTTTTTCAAGGAGAAGCAGGTACAGGATTCTACTCTTGCAGAAAAGAAGGAAACTGGAGACCCATTCTAGACCTTTCAGAACTTAACAAATTCCTGTTAGTACCAAAATTCAAAATGTTAACAGTTCAAAGGCTCCTGCCCCTTAGATTCTCAGGGGCTTGTGTAGTAATTCTGGATTTGAAGGGCACCTACCTTCATGTTTCTATCATTCAGGAACACAGGAGATTACTGTGTTTTCAGGCAGTGGGATGATGCTACCAATGTTGTGCCTTGTTTGGCTTTAGTACAGAATTCAGTGTGTTTATAAAATGTCTGGAAACATTTGTTACTTTTTGCGGAACCAAGGGGGTTCATATTTACACATACTTAGATGATTGCCTGATCCAGGCATCATCGCTAGCAGAACATCTGACAGTCATGCAGATCACCAAGAATTGCTTTCAGAAGGTGGGCCTTACCCTCAATGTCCAGAAGTCACAGCTGATATCCAGCACCATACTCTCTTGGGGGCAGACTTAGATTTGGTTCAACCAACAAGAGGGCATTTCTCTCAGGAGACCAATTATTGTTCCTGTCAAATTTACCTCGTACATATTTCTGAGGGTCTTGGGGGGGGGTACATGGCTTCTTTTCTAATGGTCTTTTTGGCAAAACTGCACTTGAGGAAATTGCGTGAGAATGTATTTGATAATGATCGAAGAGGAGTGGCAGTGTTTGCTCTGTGCATTGTTGAATTAATTTAGTGTAGTGGGATCTATGTTTTGAGGGATATTTATTATTTATTTATTTATTTCATTTGTTAACCAGGTAATGTCCAACTGGGCCAGAAGCCTGTCTTCAGTGGAGATCCGGGAAGAAAAGCTCCCAGAAGGTTACATAGAATGTCTTAGATTTAAGATAATATTTGAGATAAGCAAATTTTAGCAAGAAAAAAATAGAACGTAAGTATTTATGCAGATGCAAATAGAAACTGCAAATAGAACTTCAATCTACAAGGTTCTTAACATGGTGTGTACAAATAAAGCAAAATTAAACAAAACATTTTTACCATGCATATCTCATTTAAATTAGAAGATTCAAATACAAGGTGTCTGTAAAGTTAGCAAGAATTACAACAGTTTTAGCATACTTTTTTTTTTTTTTTTTAAACAAGTTATATTTTGAGTGTAAGAAGGCTTAAGTGTAAGGAGGTATAGAGCAATATGAGCAAAGGAGTTGGAATCATTGTGGGTTGAAATGATTAGCCTGGGTGGTAACAGGAACAAAGTCTGTATTCTGAGAAATATTCCTTAAGGGTAAGCTTACCCACGGTGGTGGTGCTGCGGTAGCGTTGTCGCCTCACAGTAAGACGCTGTCCGGTTCTATTCTCAGCTAGAGCGTCTTCTGCGTGGAGACATGCGTGAATGGGCGTACCTTCTTTGAAGGTTGTGCGTCAGGCCTGGCAAGCCGGTACGTAAAATTCAACTGCCAATCAGCGGACCGGAGTTCCGCTGTGGCGACCCCTAACCGGGAAAAGCCGAAAGACACAAGCAAACAATTCCTTAAGGGTAAGCTTAAATGTATGTGTATCGTTAATAGACAGAATATGTTGCAGAATAGAATTCCATTGTTTGGCGATAATATGGAAGTACAAGGAGTTGCCATATGAATTTTGTGCTTTGGTAATCCTGAAGAGTATTTTATCAGCAGACCTAAGGGAAGTTAGATTTCAGTAGGGTTCAACAAGATTTGATAGTAATGGGCAGTTGTCAGGTTTGTAAAAATAATTGTGTGTGCAGCTAGTAAGTGATTCAGGGTAAGTAGATGAGAGTATTTCTATGGGCTTAGTTTTTCATGTAAGTAATATATTTGATAACCTTCCAGACACCTACTGTGCAACCTGAATGTCAGTTCATACTGATTTTGGTAGTGGACTTGTTTTATTCAGCTCTGTCTAAGAAGGTATGCTTTTCAGCCGTGTGATTATTTATTGACCTGATGAGTACTCCTCAGAAAAAGCATGGAAGTTGAATGCATGGTGTAAAACTACTGCATCTCTGCCTGGCCTTTCCACCTATCCAGATTTTTTCTGGACTAGAACAGGAATTTAGAACAGTTATATGGTAGTCTGGAAAACATTGTCTAAACTACGGTATTCTGTTTAAGAAAACAAACAGAATACTGGTGTGTTTTTTTTTAAATTAAGTTCTCTAATGCAATGTGATCAGGGAAAAATAAGTTACCCAAACTAAATTGTATCACAGAATGGGAGTGGATGTGGGTGGAGAATACAGGGAAAGGGGGGGGGGTGTGGTGTTAGGAGTGGTGCTAGGGTATAGCCTCTGTTCAGTTTCAGACACAGAAAAAGGTGGGCAACCCTATCTCTGTCATGTGTCACTCAGAATTCCTAAGTAGTAGTAGTAAAAATGAGTTATGTATGTATTTTGACTGAGTTCCAGTTTGACTGAAGTCATTTCCTCTTGAAGCCTAGGGAGGAAAGCTTCAGGCATTGTAGGTTTAGTAACAAAAAAGCCCTCACCATTAACATAATTCCAAAACAAAACATGAATGTGTGTGCAGACAGTCCTGTAACTGCGAAGAGGACTGGTGCATGTGTCAGCAGTAATTAAGCAGGAGGCTGAGGACATTCAAATGTAGTATTTACATGTCAACTGTAACTTTAGTCCTTAGCACATCATTAACAACAGTGAATTGTAGAGAAGGTATTGTTACCGGAACACAAATGAGGTTATGACATGGGTAACCATCCAAGACAACACAACTATCAACAGCATATATTGTGCTCTGCTTGATAAATGCAGGATAACAAAGCATTCATTATATTGAAAATTATTGGGTTTGATCCCAACAATGTTGTAGTATATTTTATTTATTGTAATTTGTTAGCCGGGTTAGTCCGTCTGAGCCAGAGACCCATTTTCAGTGGAGACCTGAGGAGAAAAGCTCCAAATACAATTATAGTTAATCAAGAGAGCACTAAAATTATAATAGTTATATTAAACAAGATCTTATACATAAGATGAAATCCTCTATATTATACAGTTATGAATTAGTTTCAGCAGTACAAGTACAATAACAGCAGGACAAACCATATGCAAAAATCCTTACAAGAACAAAATATAGGTATACTGAATTGATATCAATTTGAAAAAACAGAAAATAATTATAGTAAGAAACTAGAGATAGGAAGAAAAGCTGTAGGATGTCATGTTGGAGCTAGGCAAGGACAGGACCAGGACTTTAGTAGGTAGTGTTTAAGTTCTAGTTTGAATTGGAACTTGTGGGAGATACTTCTTATAGTTAAGAAGAAGGGAGTTCCTCCTTTAATATGGAGCTTCTCTGTTACACTCTAAAATCAGGACAAAGACATCTTTAAACACTTGTCTGGTAAAAGGGTACTCAATACAAGTTTTGTTAAGCATCTCTCAGCCCTGTTAAGCTCTAGTCATGTGTTAGAACATAACAGTGGCCAGTTTGAATCACCGTAGAACAGTGGCAAGTAGCTAACTTAGCTTTAAAGGCTGTTAGACATTTGACTATCTCTTGCACACACTGAGACACAAGTATGGCAGAATGAAGTGCTTTTAAAGCATTGATGGGCACTTAGGTCTTGACTGTTTTCTGTGTGTCTACAGTACACGTGTTAACAGCTTGAAATGATTGCCTGCATACTTTTATCGGGTGTTAGTGATGTTTCCTATTCAATTCCTTTCAGGAGTTAGTGGCTTTATAGGTAAACATTTTCTCCACCCTGGATAGGGTTGCTGAGCATGCATACTTTCTAAGGAATTAATTACAGGAGTAGTTTTGCATTTGGGTCATTATTTAATTTGTGGGGATGAGAGACAAGGAGGGTCATGGTGGAGGAGGTTAGTTCTTTTGCATATTTAAAGAAGTAAAAACTGCAGAAATATGGCTGCCAAATGCACCTCAAATAAGCCTTTACTGTATCTTGCCAGCTTTAGATATAAAGACTGGGAAAAGCAAATTATTACACAAAAGGGAATTGTTTCAATTTGACTAAATCTCATTTAGCTGAAGACCACTTGGTCAGAACCTCTTAAATGAAATGGCACTGTTGTGAACATCCAGTTAGTTTATTTCAAGATGCAGAGACCCCTGAGAATTTTTCAAAGTGAATCATGTAGGGCTCTCACTCTGGATAGAAATGTCGAGATCTTTGCCTTCCCCAAAACAAAATACTTTATTTTTGTCTAGTCTGATTTTCAAGAAGTGGCTCTTCAGGTATTCACACCATTAATGTCTTCTGCAGAAAGGGCTTCAGTAAATCATCCTAAAGCCGTACAGATACAAATTGTTTCTTGTAACTTGACACCAGAAAGAACAAATCATAGTTTCAAAGTTCCGTCTAATGCTTTGTGTATATTTTGATTTCCCAGTAATAAAATACCTGAAATGCAACATGTAAAAGAGCAAACCACTACTGTTTCTGTGCTTTGTTTTCCTTCTGACTTGTGTTTTACTATTAAGTTGTGTGTTTTACTGACTAGGGTATTCAGATGGGTGATAGCTATTTACAGAGGCAGTTTCAGAAGAAAATCTTTAAAGACAATATTTAAATGTATTCAGTAACAGAGATCATTAGTTGATAATTTTGGTAATGAGTAGCTAGACATAGTACAACATAATGATGTTTTGTAAGGTGTTCAGCATTTGGTACAGAATCAGGGTACAGAATATACTAGACACGTTAGTCACTCAGCAGTTTCATTAGCTATAGCACTGTAAAGAGACCCACATTTTTGCAACCGCATATTTTGCAACATAAGAGTAACTTTGCATTTAAGTCATTATTTAATTTGTGGGGAATGAGAGATAGGAGGCTCATGGTGAAGGAGAGGTTAGTATTTTTTTTTGCATATTTGAAGAAGTAAAAACAGCAGAAGTATGCTGCCAACTACATCTCATTGCCTTCTGGCATTTATTTATTTACAAACAATAGAGGCATTATTGTCGCAGTTCAGTTAACCTCTAATAAGACTTTCACTTTTAGTACATGAATGGGCCTCTCTGCTGAAGAAAGAGAGAGTATTAGTGAGGGGGGTGGAATGATGGCCACAACCTGACTAGATAATAGGAATTAAAGGTTGCGAGGTGAGGGTACTAAGGTACTTA